>NW_005187426.1:3102240-3102758 GCF_000239375.1 Pundamilia nyererei
TAGTCTATTAAAATGCTAAAAACACTGTTTTTGACTCATGCAAAGTTGAAGATGCACGGTTTTCAGAGAGCACACGCGTGCATGCTCTTTCCCCATCGTCTCTGCAGGTTGCACATTGTGGAAATTGAAACCTGTGACCTTTTTGCTATCAGCTCTGCCTACTGTTTGCTGTTCTTAATGTTAACCTTGACCCACGTGATAGCATTTAGTTACTGGCCATGATTTCATATGAATTAACCCTTAATTATATAAGCGCAGTGCATATGGAGACTCACACCAGACACACACAAGGCATACTGCTTCATTGTGAACTACGTGTTGTCATCCACTTTGTGTAAAAACGGGAATATTAAAGGTTTTTTTATGTCACAATCCACATTATGGTTTGTGTCAGTAAACCACATCCTGCTTCCTTTTGTACTCTTATTAACCCTTTCCTCTCACAACCATAGCAACAATTAGGTAAAACTAGAAAGTGCATTTTCTGAAGAAACTGCAGTGTGAATGCTTGAATCTGA
>NW_005187426.1:3102778-3103771 GCF_000239375.1 Pundamilia nyererei
TTATTAACCCTTTCCTCTCACAACCATAGCAACAATTAGGTAAAACTAGAAAGTGCATTTTCTGAAGAAACTGCAGTGTGAATGCTTGAATCTGAATGTATGCACTGAAATGAATTAATTGCTGAATTTTAAGTTATACATTTTGAATAAGATGAAAGATACAGAAATTTTCACCTGAAAACCAAAGTGCAGAACTTTTGAAAGCTGATGTTCACACAGAAGAAGTGGGAAAATAGCTGAAAATGTTTTAAATGTAAATTAGAAAAACCTAAGTAATGAGAAAAGAAAATTTAGAGTCAGAAAACATCTGAATGAATATTAAAAGTTCATACTCTTTGAATCACTGAATGACTAAAATGTGATCCCTCCACTTGGATCCACACAGTTTAAAAAGTTTACATCCCTGAGCTTTTAAAGAGACGGTGTTGGAAAGAGATGGCGATGGCGACGTTTTGAGGGTAAAATGATGGCTGTAGAGCAAACACTGTGGACACAGCAGCAGTTGAAAGAGAAGTGTTTAAGATGAATCTTGGCAGAGTGAGAGAGAGCTCGTTAAGCAGGCAGGTGTGAGCCTGGTTGCTATAGTGACTGCACCCAATGGCTCCATACACACGTACACAGACATGCGCCTCACTTTTGCTGCTTAAAATGAACAGAAAAGTCAGGCCGAAACAAATTGTTCCCAAATGAAAAGTACAAGTCGTATTGACAACATTCTTTCACCGTGAGTGGCAGCAATGTCTAGTCTATCGAATTCTCAGTTTTCATGCCTGTGGACTTTATATATTATAAAGAGACGGTGTTGGAAAGAGAACAACGATGGCGACGTTTTGAGGGTAAAATGATGGCTGTAGAGCAAACGCTGCGGACACAGCAGCAGTTTTAAGAAAATATTTTAAGATAAATTCCCCCCCTCCTCTCACTCTAGCAGTTGAGCTGTCTCACTCTAGCGGCAACATTCCGTCCCATACACACCCATTATAAACTCTGAAA
>NW_005187426.1:3105451-3106891 GCF_000239375.1 Pundamilia nyererei
TTTCTCCACTGGAGTGCAAAGTCCACCCAGTGTGATGAAACTATCATTGGTTGATCAATCTGCTTTAACTAGCAACAAACTTGCATCAAAAAGAAAGCGATCTGAAGTTGAGGATCGACTTGATGACAAAAGAAGCTTCTCCACAGCAAAGAAGCAACGGCGTTTCTCTAAAGAGAGACCCTGCAGTCACACTGAAATGAGCAAGACACAGAAGAGGGTACCTAACATATGGATCATCGGCTCAAGTTACATAAAGCGGGGAGAATGGGCAGCACGCCACGAGTTTGGAGAAAACTTTGGACTTGATGCCAATGTTCATTGGTTTGGAAAAACAGGGATGCGCTGGGATGGCGTCCTTCTTCGTTTTGATGCAGAATAGATGTTCAGAAAGAGTCCACCTGATATTTTGGTCATTCATGCAGGCGGGAACGACTTGGGACTCGTATCCGCCCAGGAACTTTCCTCTGCAATGACTAAAGACTTGACTGAACTGCATGCAAGGATCCCCTCCATGACAATCCTATATTCCTGCATCAACAAACGCCAAGTGTGGAGGTACAGAAATCCAAAGTACATGATGGACATGGGCGAAAAAACTGTAAACTCAATCATGAGAAAGGCAGTTTATTCCTTTGGAGGCTTCATCATTGAACATCCCTCCCTGAGATATTATGACGAAACCCTATTCGGACAGGATGGAATTCACTTCAACAAGAAGGGAAATGAAGTGTTTCTGACCAACATCCGCTGTGCCATCGAGAAGATCCTTTAGAACTTGTCTCACAGAAAATAGACTTGAGAAAACGCACGACCTCTGGCAAGCCCAACCTACCATCTGACATCAGGAGCTTTATCAAAACTGTCTTTATTTGATTACTTTAATGTAGTTAGAGTTGAAAGACGAGTAAGGTGAATGAGAATTTGAAGATCCTCCCTTTGAAAATTTTTGTTGAATAAAGTTGAATAATTTAAAAAATATAAATGTTAAAAATGAGAAAAATGCAAGCAGTAATGTCCTAAAGAAGAGGAATCTAATGGTGTTTGAATGGGTTTTCTAAGTTGAACTGTGTTGAAGGAGATAGATGCCGAAAAACGTACGGAATATATAAAATGGAATAATAAAGATTAAAAGAACAATACTGTGAATGCTGATAAGCATTCACACTAATAAAAATTACAACAACAATTACAACAACAATTTGTCTCTTTAATTATTTAAAGAGACAAATGATAATCTGAAGGTCCATCCATCCATCCATCCATCCATCCATCCATCCATCCATCATGCTTATCCAAGGGTTGCAAAGGGGCTGGAGACCATCCAGACATTATTGTCTTTGTAGGAAAACTTCTTATGAGCTCTTGACAGGGTTTATGAAACATACAAAACCTCACTATGAATGGAGCAGCTTCATGGATTAGACGTGGGTTATATTATTA
>NW_005187426.1:3107110-3121101 GCF_000239375.1 Pundamilia nyererei
GCAGCTTCATGGATTAGACGTGGGTTATATTATTACAATATCATCTTTATTTATATAAATGCTGATCTTTATTATAAATACACAGGACTGCAATTCATATTGAAATAAAACTTCAACTTTATTTTTTTACTCTTTTCATCTTAATAAAGGATTTTGAATCATCGGTTTAATCAATTTTTTTTTTATCAGTTACATAAAATGGTTTCCAGAAGTTTGTACAGAATCTCTCTCCTCCTTAAAAATGACTCTCTGGTGCCTGCAGGATGGACGAGGTGCACTCTGTACAGATAAACGCATAAACACTCCTTGTACCCAAACAAAGGCATCAAGCAAGCATTTCATTAGACCATTGTGTGATATGGCAGGCTGCTGCTGTGAATGTATTTATTAGTTTGCGATACATGCCTTTTCCTGTTGTTCCCGGGGCAGTGGATAATGCCGGTTTTGTTCACGGCCCAGTGTGAACGGCGCCTCGGCTGCCAGCTGTCAGGGCTGATACCGTCTCATTTGGATTCCCAGCCTGCTTGCTGAATGGCTAATTAGATTTGCCATTTTCAATCCACTGATTGCTATACATAGCAGGACAAAGGGGCTGACAGCATGTAGCATTCAAGTCCAACTGTAACAATTAATAACTACGGTAATTAACATGTGCGTTGGGCACCATTGATTATGACATTACCTGCAGAACGGATGGCCTGGCCCCTGCCATTTCATTAAGGAGCACAGATATAGATTGTTATTAATAAACTGCTCTCTGCAGCTGAGGGGAGGTTATTAATTACACAAATTAGCGAGTGCAAAGGTAATCAAGTTAAAGCGGTTTCGTTCACAATAATTGATCTAATTTTTACTGACCACTCCTGTTCTATCGTGTCACACGGCCCCGTGTGAAGAGAAATCACCTCATTAACAAAAGTTTAATCCTAATCATAGTTCTTGGACTGCCTGGCTTTAAGGTCATATCTGAAATGTCAGAACAATTTGAAATTGATTGGTGGTAAATTGAATCAATGTCATGTTTAGAAAAAACAATAACAACTAATGGATGAGGCAAGCTCGCCCAAAACAAACAGGTTTGGTGGAAGGTGTGGCATGATGTTTGCTGACTGAGTTTGGTCTGGCTCTGTCACTTTCATAATTCATTATGTCTATAGTTAGAGAAATGTCAGTATGTGGGTAATTAGCAGCAGCTGCAACGACCTGTTGGTGATGGTGGAGGAGGGAGGATGTGGTATGTCGAGGGGCAGTTTATTGGAGAATAGACAGACAGCAATAGATTGAAGTATGGCTTTAAAGGAAGTCACACTTTTTTTGTTGCAAATGAACTCTTAACATGTCGCCTCTGTTGCCTCACAGCAAGGTCCTGGGTTTGAATCCAGTGACCAGCTGAGGCCTTTCTGTGTAGAGCTTGTATGTTCTTCCTGCGCCTGTAAAGCTTCTCTCTCTGTACCCTGGCTTCCTGCCAGCGACTTGTATGTTAGGTTAATCAGTGATTCTAAATTGACCCAAGGTGTGAATATGAGCATGAATGGTTTTCTGTCCCTCTGTAATAGTCCTCTGACAGACTGGTGACGGTGTGCTCCCCCCAATCCATGACAGCTAGGCTCCAGCCCTTTTTCAAACTTGAATGGGATAGTCAAAGAATAGATGGATCATACTTTTATAGTCTGAGAATTTGAATGTTCAGTTCAGCTGAATGATGTTCTTATGACTGCTAAGAAATTTTGTTTTCTTGTCTATCTTGGAAGATCTTAAGCATCAGTTACTGTGGTTTAAACATTGTACATGGTTTCATCAGTTTTTAGGTCAGATTGGGCTGGTTACATGGTTAACCAATAATTTCGGCCAGATGCAACGGTTCATCATTGTTGCAACACATACTGAAAACAGAAATAAAATACACAGCTGTCTTTTAGAATGGCATTTGCTTTCTTTTTTAAACATGCATATTTGATTTGTACTTCACATCTTGTCTTAGGGAGGCTGAAAACCACATCATTATTAAGGCCTTTCTGTGTTTTCACAGTTAAATGAAAACACGAGGACAGCCATGTGATCCCTTTGCATTTTAACAGCATACAACAAGCAACAGCTGACGCATTCATTTGATGGTCATCACCACTGGCAGTAACCAAAAGTAAAACTATTTTAGAATTCATGCTTGGTATCAAGCTGCGGAGCTATATAAAGCTCTTTTTTTTTATTATTACTATGGTAGAAATCAGAAGAACTACACATTATTGAATATTAAAGACAAAGTACCAAAATAAATAAATGAATTTGCAATAAAAGTAAATTTTATTTAACCATACAGCAAAGAGAAGTCTCTAATTCTAGCAGTGAATTTACTGTCTGGCTTTGTTCCCCAATCAATCCCCTTGGCATAGAAGGCGTAATTTGGCATGCAAGGGGAAAAGTTAGGGGGAGCAAGTCTGCAGGAGAGCTGGCACTGCGAGTTAAGTCCTGTACACAGGTGTGTAGAGAAGTATTAAAGGTGCAATTTGTAATGTTGGTAGTTCAAAATATTCCAAATCTTGAAAGTTGTCATCAGATTGAAAAAGAATTTTGAAATCTATATGTTGGACTTTAGAGATATCTACAGAAGCTGGCGCTGATGACTAGCTAACTCCGCCCTAGTGGCTGTTGTAACAACACTTTGTACCGTTAGTCTGATTATAATTTCTAAACAGTTCTACTGAATGAATGGATCTGGATAGGCTTTTTAATGCAATACAGATCAGCTTTCTCCATGATTCAGATATCTTGTGGTTTATTCCATTGAATGCATGTGAGATATTTTCCCTGAAATGTCTTAGCCTGTCATTGTTTTTAACCATATTTGTGTTTTACTATTTTGTACTCTTGCCAAAAAATATTTGTGGTTTGCCAGATTTGCAGGTCCCTCCCCAACCCTAACCATGGATAGGGCAGCTTTTTTGCTATGGTTTGTTCTTAGCTTAGCGAACCTCTACCCTCATGATGTGAAACCTTATCTGTGAATATATATGCTTACATTTTAAATTTCGATTAAAAGCTAAGCTTTAAAATGTGAGCATTTCCTAAAGGCAGCGTGCAAGACTTTAAGATCAATGCAGGCAGAACTGTCAAAATATTCTTCAATTTCTTATGTGCTTATGAAAAAAAGGATGGCTAAACCATATGCTCTGTATGTTTATAAGCCAGTCATAATTTAAATATGTGCAGTTTACAAAGATTTTGTCTGGGAACAGGGAGCCTTGCTGGTCCCTCTCATTGTTTTAGAAGCAGTCATTTGACATACGTTTTAGCTTCCTAGTCCACAACACAACCCAGATGTCCCTTTCCTTCTGTTTCAGGTGTTGGGAAAACTGCCAGCAAAAACAAATCCTCTTGATCCCTACAAAACTACAAAACATGAAGGGAAATGGACAGTTTTTCTGATAGGTTCACAGAGTAGTTTATGATAACTGCACCTCCCATCACCACAACACATTGCCTCTACCTCTTTGCACAAGAACAAAATACACACAGATTTCTGTTTCCCCTCCACCTGACAAAAAAACAGCAGCCTTTTCCATCATCCGGAGTGTGTGAAAATTCACACTCATTTTTCACAACACATCTTAATATGCGCTGCTCCTTTTTTTTTTCTTCCTCTCCAATCCCGCATATGAAATCCTTCCATTCCTGGCTGCCAACACCAAAAGATGCAGCCAATCATCTCCAAGCAATGGCAGTTACAATTTTCTGTGAACAATTTGCTCCCTTAAGAGGAAAATTGCTTTCAATATAAGCTCCCGTTGAAAGACAACAACAATAAAAAGATACAACTGTAATACCGCTGCCTCTGTCAGCACTTGGCTGGGACAGCTTCAGCGGGAACATATGACTGGGGGATGAGGTGCTTACAAGTCAGCCTTGTAATATCAGCATCTGTGTGAGACAGTCCTGGCAAATGAATCCCACTTTGAACATAACAGCTTGGCATCACATGAAAATGACTGCCATGAGCAGCAGTTGTCAGATATGCTCTTGCCATTGTGTTGGTGAATTGTCATTTATTATATGTTGCGCCTGCTTCTGTCAGCTCCTGTTGACTGCGTGTATTGATTTGCAGGAGCAGAGGGGTGCAGAGGTCACTTTGATCAACACTCTGCAGCACACGGGAATCACACTGAGCTGACATTCCATTACCTGAGACAAAAAGGACTCAAAACAAAGAATATGTTAAAGAACACTGGACTTCAATACAGCAATATGACTATAATTAACAGAGAAATGAATGTCTTATGCTGAAATGGCTACATGGTGTCTTTTCCTGGAAGCTATTGTGCAGTGGAGACAGTTGTGCGATCTCCTTGATATTACATGCTTGACCTTTGGCTCAACCATTCTCCTTGTGGCCTTGTTGCTTCTTTAAAGCAATTATGGTCCTTCCTGGTGCTTTAAATTACCTGGAAGATCAAGCAAGGCATTTGACTAAACTGGTATATGTAAAAAGTAAAAAAAAATACTGTTAATTCATTTACTTATATTTCACTTTTAGACGCGTTTTAATGTCATCAAGCCATTGTGCCGCTGTCATTGGTACCATAGATGTGGCTGATAGGTGCCCTCGTGCACCTAGTCTGGAAGTTGTGTAATCATGTATAGTGATCAGTGGAGGAGTACACGTTTGTGCTACAGATACAGATGTTTGAGATGCATTTTTGTTATATCAGAATTATGGTGGGTAGGTTCAAAGACATTGCTGTGCAATTATGAGAGTCTTCTGTTGCAGCCAGTTTAACTACCTTCATCGGGTTTAAGACTTGTGCTTATAACCACGCACTTATGACCACAAATTTAGATTTAGAAACCAGAAAACTTCCTCTGATTCTTAGGAAATGACAGCAAAAAACAATGTTTTTGTGTTTACTTGCATTGTTTCTGTCATTACAGGTCACCGCATAGAGAAATAGTTTCAGAGCAATAGGAAACTAAAACTATTTACCATGCTTTGTGTTTACACATCTCACACTTGGGCCAATAAACACATTCATTCTCATAACATTAATATATTTTTCCAAGATTTAGTGTGAATAGAATCAACAAACTAATATGTTTGTATACTGTATTAAAAATAACCCTCCTGTTCCTGACAAAAGAGATTTTTTGTCATCTAGAAATTCTAAAAACTAAATTAAAGGCTGTGAGACTGTTCTGACAGCAACAATATTCTTTATTTAGTAGTAAGTGGTTTGCAATAATTAGGGACCTGGCTGTGAGGGTAGGTGTTCGCTTTGACTGCTCAGCTGCAGATGAAACGCGTGTCTCATTGCTCTTCTTTGAGTCTGGCTGACTGGCGTTATTGCGTGAGCCAAACCTGCCGCTGTCTGTCGGGCCTGTCAAAGTCATGAGAGGATCACTTTATCATCGTTTGTCTGCCGTGTCTGACGCTATTGAGTAGGAGGCAGCCCTTAGGGAAATGGGGGCAGGCTGCTGTATTTGCTGTATGCTGAGTTTTTACTTAGTTGCTAGCTTGGCTTTATCAGGACTGTTGTTTCAGCCTGTCAGATTGCCTGGTAAGGTTGGTTACACGGCCTGCAAAACGCCAGCGGCCTTGCCAAATGTGGTATTACTCAGTATGATGACAGTGATGCTAGAACAAAGCTCCTCAACAAAGCTAGAAAATCTGATTGTACTGCACTGGTCAAAGGTGCCATGCAACTGTGATGACTTTCACAGATTTTGCACAGATACATTACTGTACAGTAGATTACTTTGCAAGCTTTATTTCTTCCCCATATCACTGTACAGTGTTTTTAGAACTTTCAAGGAAAACCATTGGATCATAACATGCTACTCTCGGGTTTTTAGTTATGAGCTAAAGTGTGACTGATATTTGAGGACTATGGAATGCATCTACTACACTTCATGGCTCTCTTATCGATAGCTGATATATTTCATTCAAGACCACATTCTCATATTGTTGCTAGAAAAAACAAATCACCAAAAACATTTGAAATAATTTGCCTAGAAAACATGACTAACTGAATATGACCACATTTTACAAGTTTTTAGACAACAGAAAGACCCCAAACAGACTCATATTTTCCTGCTAAGGCAGCCGTGAAGAGAGGAGCTCTGGGCATGTGAGCAGATGGATAAACATGACATGAATCCATCATGGCTTATAAAGCTCTGTAACAAGGCCAAAGACTCTCACCATCACCAGCAGACAATATAAGGAGTGCCATATGAAAACATGACACAACACTGAGAGCTCATTAGTACAACATCATGATGCCGACAACCAAATTACATGGGCCATGAGTCTGAGTACAGGAAATCACAGTATTATTCCAATCCATTACACTAAAGTGAAACTGCTGTAGCTTCCTGTGAAACTGAATAGTCATGCTGCTGAACAGTGGAATGAGCTTAACAAGTTCTGAAGGGTATCAACATTAACAGACCGCGTCAGCTGAAATACAGCAGTTTGCATGACTCAGACAAACTTCAGCCTGAAAGATTATCGTAGGTGGCTCACTAGGTATTATCAACTGAACAATATGGAAGATTCAGTGTCAGTTAACACATGTGCCATCACCAGTAAGCCAACGAGACAACAAGCCATCTGGCTTTAATTTTTAAAAAAAATAATTATCCATTAGACAACTTATATGGTATTTTTGTCTTGCATGTCCAAAACACGCAAGGAAACGTCTGTCAAAGAAATACAGCCTGAATACAGTAGCTGCGTTTGGGTGTATCTAGATGGGATAAAGGAAATTAGCATTATATTCAAGGTTGTTTTATCTGTAAACAAAGCTATTTTAAAAAGGTCCAGAGTTGGGAATGGTGGAGCATGTGTGCACCTCATATGATAAAGCTTAGTGATAGCACTTAATGGTGCTGCCTGCACTTCACAGTTATCAGAAGTTTGAATGGGGAGCCGTTTGCGTGCATCCATCCCAGCTGAGACACTGCATGTATTACACACCGCTCCGGGGCAATCCACAATGCAAAATTGATTAATATTTGCTTTCAAAATGACACGGCTTGATGCATGGGGGCTCTCCACATGTAAATGAACACTTTAAAGGAGATGAATAGCCTCAACTGAGGATTGTAAAGTTCAAGCAGCAGATTTGCATATTTATATTACAACTTACTGATAATAAGCACAGCAGAAAGAAGTAAATGCAATCCGTTTGTCAATGTACAATTCCTACATTACAAAGCTAGCTCTTATTAGCTTCTGTGAACTGATATGTTCAATTACTTGCCACAATAGCTGCGCTGAAGATGTATTGTGCTGCATTTTGACTTTATAATACAATTTAGATGATGACAGAGACAGGAGACAATTGATGATTCATTTAGAAGGACACACCGTACAAGCAGAAAGAAAATAGGCTTGATCTAGCAACATTATTATTTTGTTTTTATATTTATTGTTTGCAAAAATGTATTTAAAAGAATTTATCTGTGATCATTTATCAAAACATTTAAATTTGCACCTGTGTTGTCTGCAAAAATCACTATACCCATAGACGTGATCTATGCTTACAATGATTTTTCTGCAGTTACTGCTTGCTTTTGGAGTGTCATAATTTGGCTTCGGCATAGATTTTCTGTTCCTAAGGAATAATCCAAAACCAGACACTTTGAAATTGAAAAAACAAACAAAAAACACTTTATTGTGCTATAATTTTTGATTCAATCATTTTTCTAGAACCATCTGGAAGGTTTAATTTTTTTCTGTTTAGTAAAACTGTGATTGCAGTGAGATTTCATTTTCAGGTCAAAACCTAGTTTGGTTCACTTTGGTTTATGAGCAAATACCTGCAGAATGACTATTTGCCTCAGATGTGCCTTGAAATTAGGGCTAATTAAAAAAGCGTGCAGAAATTATGGTAGTTTCGAAAAAATGTAAACAATAAGAAAAGGAAAAATCTTTAAGAACAAAATGACAACTTCACGTGATGCAGTTTGCTGTTTTGCATGATTAATACCCTGAATAATTAGAGGCTAGTGTTGCAAAAAACAGGTTTTCACAACAGGTAAATGCATTTGGAGCCATGTTTGCCACAAGTTTACAGTTAATTTTTTGAGGGGGATAAAAAAAGTTACCTGGAGCTTAGCGGCCGTTTATGAACATATAACATACTGCTGGTATCACATACCAGATAAACTTCAATAGCTTCTGTGATATGAGTAATGGCAGAGAACATATGCTGCATGAAGCCAGTGGATGAGAAAGAGGATACTGCAGAAACAAAACAATATATGAGTAATCTAATATGTGCCATATGTTCACCATACATATAGTACCTCCTCTCTTTGCTGAAGTAAAAAATGAAATCAAATATCACAAACCATTAAATTAGGCTGATAAAGATTAGCAGGAGTGTAATGCTACACCATCTTTTGAATGGGAATTCTTTTGTTTTTTTTGTTTGGTTGACACTCAATACCCCCCACCCACATCAGTTGAATCACCTTTTTTGGGGGCTCTTAATAACTCCTAGTGTAGTGCTTGGAGAGGACCTTGCCAGGACTCCAGGTGTTAAAATGCACTTGGCCAGAGAGACAGGAGAGTCAGCCAACCAGTCTGTTCCTGGTCCCCTCCTTCACTTCATCTCACTGTTACAGGGATCTTACAGCTCACTGTGCTGTGCACACATCACAGACTGTAAGTCACATGTACATAACGATTTTCAAATATACATTTTATTTACTGTACTACAGTTTCCCATCAGGAAAGGATGCTCACTTTTGAATACCTTAAATGCGAACACTCTCCAGTTCCAACCCTAAAATCTATCACAGCTACTTAAAGTAGTAATATATATAAAATGGGGGACCAGCACCTACTGGAAGTCATTATGTATCTCATTCTAAAGCACTATGCAGACATGTAGTCTGTGCACTACTGTGCCATAAAACCACCATCAGTATCTAGTCAGAATCTTAGTTTTTCTTACTAATTGGGCATACAAATCTAACAGGAGAAAGATGTACATTTAATTTAATCTGGGGCAATTGCTGTGACCATTCAAGACATTTTTGTTGGTGTATTTATGAAGCTGATGTTGGCAGGGAGAGGCAAACGGCTTAGACCTTGTACAGTCGAGCTATAAATCTCCATCATTTTAACAAGAAGAGACTGGAACCAATTTGGGAGATTTATGTTTTTCTTCCCTCAAATATGAATGAAGAACGGACATGTCTGTGAAGTCGTGATGATCACACTAAATCTAATCAGAGTGGAAAATGAATTTTAACAGACTTGTCGTTAGAATTTAAGTCTCATAAGGATCTACTCCTTCTGTCATGTTAATTCAATTCCCCATCACGATGAACTCCAAAGAATGCAGAAACTTCTTAGTTATAAAGAGGGGCTTTACAAGCAAGCGTTGCATGTTTGAGAGAGAGATATGTCCTGTAATTGAATAATAAACAATGTCTGAATCACATTATAGTCATTCAGAATAATTGGATTAGAGGGGGAAAAAATGCAAGTAAACCTCATAATAATACTACATAAAGAAATGGATTGAGAGCAGTATGCTGGTCATTGATGGGACAGGAAGAGTCTGTGCTGCATGCTCCTGTAGCTCTGTGAATACACCACTTTCAGCCAGCCTCATCTACAATAGCGGTTTCATAACCAAGTGAGTGAGCATGGAGAAGCTTTCTCACACTGTAGATAAAAACATACAAAATCAAATGTCAAATTTTGGATCTACAAGCAAAAACTGCTTCAAAACTGATTTTTTAACACTCTGACCCCTTTTCAAGCTAATGTTTTCAGAGTAGAATTTATTCACGGGAAATCATATAAAAATAATTTTTTAGGAAAATTCTAGGCTGATTATTTAAATACATCTACCAAGACAAAGGAAATCCTTTAAAAGAAAAAAGAAAGGGAAACCCACAAAACCATAAAACAATGTTAATGAACTGAGGTGGAAGAAAATGTGAAGATCTCAATCCAATCATTCTGCTTGGGGAGTCTTATGAAAGTGGCGGAAATAAATCAATGAGGCAATGTGGCAACTTCAACTTTGGAAAATGTATTAATTAACTTGAGTCAACTGCAAGGATAGTTTCACACTACCTGTAGGAGAGTTGTAATTGTCATCTCAAACCAGGTGGAAGCTCTAATATGCACGAGTACACACAGGCTGCAACATGCGTGTTTTATATCTGATTCTTAGATAAGACGGTACTGGATATTCTAGGATCGCTAGCCTCACCGGGACCTCTGCATGCGCTGACTCAGTTACATTCACACACGCACCTTCACCACAGGCTCACCATTTTTCCCACTGGAGGAATAAAGCCAGACATCCTCTAACAGTGCATGCCCCAGTTCTGCTCACCCAGCATGCCTTGCCGTGCGTGGCGTAATCTGATAATATCAATCATAATTGTGTTAGATGTAATCCATCTGACTTTCAGTTTGTCGGGGTCAGGGTAGGAAGCAAGGCCCCACTTGCCATCAATTATCAGACATAAGAGAGTAGTGGATGGAGCTCTCCTCTATAAATGATATGGTGGGGCCCCGGCGCTGCCGATCGATGCCGTACAGTTCCACTGTCATGGCTTTAATGGCAGCTGGCTTTCTTGGCTGTGCAGATCAATAGCGTGTCTCCTCAGGGCTCAGTCTGGGTCCAGGTCACGCTTCGTGACGGGGACATAAATGACACCTCTGTTGTGATTGGAAAAATGCAAACCTTTTGGGTTATTTAGTCCCACTACTGTGGCCTTTGCCTTTTTTTCCCCAGCACCTAGAGGGAACACCTGTTGAGGTGAGTCAAACCTTCCTCTGATAATCTGCACTTCTTATCCCCCATCACTAAAGAGTACCTTCACAGCAGTAATCATATTCACTCTTAATTAAAGGTCAAAGTTTTGCCCATCACAGGCAACACACACAAAAAATTCCTCATATAGATGTATATTTTTTCCAGAAAAAAAGTCCCTACAATTGGATTTGTTTTTCATGTCCAGTGTTTCCAGGGTGTTTAAACAAGGAAAGGGAGCCTTTTAAATTCCAAACAGGCTGGTTTGAAGTGATGTCTAATTGAAAAACATGAAGAGGCACAGCTGCTCAGTCTGAATGTCAATGGAAGCAAGAAAGACAGGCAGCACAGCAGGCAACCAGGCCAAGATTACTTGGCCAAGACTTACGAGACACATAAACAAACACACACAAACAGAGTTAACATGGAGACACACAGACACAAAACCAAACTAGGTGGTATCAACTACAAAAAAAGGGAGACAAATAAAAACAAGAAAATAGGAGAGATGGCTAAAGCGTTTTTCCTTTAAAGAAACAAAAGAACAGAGGTTAAAAAACCTGACCCTTGAAAACCGAGATGCTTATCACGAGGACATAATGAACAAACATGTGTAAAACACTGAAACAATTAATCTGTTTCCGTTGGTAGCTTGCAGACTTTTAACGTGTTCCTCCTAAAACAACAGAAATAAATCAGCTTCGGACTAAAAGAGATCGAGTCAAAAATTCGAATTTACCGTGAAGAACATGTGTTTCTCAGATGTTTGTGTCTCATGCAGAAATTCTGCAACACTGTCTATCGGGGTGAATAGATTAGCAGGAGATAAGAGTTGTTAACTTCACAGAAATCACAGAGCTGACACAAATTTGTGACCTTGTCCTTTTTTAATGAGGAAAGTGGCCGGCCTATAGCAACCAGGGTGTAAGAAATAAACAGTTTGAAATTAACAGAGATATGGGTCATTAAGCAGCTGACGTTTAGGCTCCTGACTGGTCCTTTCTGGTGTTTTTCGTCCTCACTTGTTCCAAGAAGGGAGAAAATGAGTAGTGAATGTGTCATCTTTCAGAATACAGACATTTCTGCTTCTTTTTGGCTAAAGAAACACTGATGTGAATGAATCACTCGGGGTGGGCAGGAGTGCCTTAGAGCATGTCTGACTTTGATGTTAACACAATCCTTTTCTATAAAAGTGTGCCAGACCACTTTTGTACTCCAGCAAGTCAAATCTTCAGACAAAACAGTATGATAAAGTGGCTTCACAGTTAATACATTTCTATAGAGACTGGATCTGATCATTAAACGGTTGTTGGGCTATAGAAAACTGAGCCTTTCACTCAGACTTGTCCTTGTCTTGTAGACATGATGCATGGTGGAGATTTCTTTGACTGATTGGTCCAAGTGTTATATCGCTGAAAAAGTACAAGCCTGACACTATTCAAAAAAAAAGAAAAGAAAAGAAAGGTGCAGTAAATGCTGAGAAGGCCTTTGCCACATAATAAGCCAGACTAAGGTACAGCTCTTGGACACCTCTTCTCAATTTTCACACTGAACAAGAAAAAAAAACTTCTGTGAATGAAGCATAAATCAGTGCTCCAGAGGATGTGTTCATTGTCTGTAGGCTCCTTTCTTAGAGAAGTAATTGAGAGTGGAGGGTCACTGAGGCTGGAGAAGAGGGAGAGCGCGTTTCTGCTCTGCTGCCACTCCTATCAGGCACTCAGGCCCTGGGCTGGCCCAGGAACTAATGGAGCTTCCTCTGGGCTGCTTTTCCCCTCAAATGGGCACAGCTGGGGGAACTCTGCCAGCCAGTACCGGGTTGCACCACCACCCTCCCCCTTCCCACACCCATCTGGCACCTCCTCCACCCTGGTCCTGCCTCCCAGTCCTGCTGTGCCACTTATGTGCTTGCCCGGCACAGATCGGGCTCCTAACACAGAGGGGATGTGTGCATGGGAGACCCACACATTGATCAGTACAGTCTTCTGTAGGTCCCCCTCCCACTGGGAGAAAAGCATGCTTAAATAACACGGCCAGCTAACAAGGGTAATCAAGTCGGCCTCTATGTGCTGGACTGGAGGGTGGTTGGTGTTTTGATATGCCTCTGAAGGGGCCCTGCGGACTTGCTTAGCTCTCCACATCAGTGACGTTTTACACGGCCTGGGAGACAAGGCCGAGAAAAAGAACCTCTGTCATAAAACATTACAACTGTGCTCAGAAGGAAGCGCACACAACTGTCTGATGCCTTCCCTCTGCGCTTTTGTCAACCCAAAAGAAAAAAGGAAAATGCTCTTTTAATTGAAAGTGTACTGGACTGCTACTTTATCAAATTCAGGTATATCAAAGGATTTGGGATAAATTATGTGTAGCGATATCAAATTATAATTCCAAATACAAATTTTATCCATGTACTTATATCTGTTTAAGTGCCTTTAATGTTACACAACTGATAGACAAAGTTTGTCTTCAGCAATAATCATTTGTTAACAATACAAGGGCCTCCTTCCCACTTTATGTGACGGATGGCGCATGTGTGTGAGCATGTTATTAAAAAAAAAAAAGTGTACTTCCACACCGTGGAACTTGTAAAACATTGCAAGGGCTACACCCTCTGCAGCCACACAGCAGGATCCAATTAGGACTCTTATCTACTAATTATGTCCCTTACACATCTGCATTCCAGAATTTAAAAAAGCCTGCTGTCCTCTCTCAGTAACAAGCTCTCGAATTAATGAGATTGCTCTGTAATTGAACCTCTTCATGGGTCCCTTGGCAGGGAAAATACGCTAACTTAAATTTGTATTAACAGAGCATCAATCATAGCTGATCAAACGATAAACAGTGTTGATTATCACAGGCGCAAAGTGGTTGCACCTTTATGTAAATGTGCTGTCCACCTTGAAGCGGACACACATACAGTTGGGAGCTGCGAGAGAGGACACCTGTCCCAGACTGAGCCACTGTGGGGCGCTGTGCTCCAGATCACAGTGATCAGAGAGTGCTCCAGAACCAATGTGTTTGTGTGTTTAAATTACACACATGTGCACACACATTAAGCAACAAAAGTTTAACCAGTTCTCTTTTCTCTTTCTTTGGAAATTGTGCTTCCAGACTGCGCTGGAAAATATCCTATTCTGGTCAAAAGCATGTTGGATACGCAGAAAGTTTGTAAATCCACCTCCTTTTATGTGTAAAACATCACACTAGACCACAACA
>NW_005187426.1:3121125-3129590 GCF_000239375.1 Pundamilia nyererei
ATTGTTCAATAATTTGATTAAAATATATATTTTTAGAATTTCCCTTAAACACCATATGCACTGGATTCAAGTAATTAGATTAAAAATATCATCTTAATTCACCAAAACCGAACAAGGTTCACACACTAAGGCGTGTTTGTATGTTTGTGGCTTTTAACATGATTTCGATGTCAAGTTAAACAAAGTCACAAGTTTCAGTGCGATAAAAAAAGAGAGTTCATTCAAATTCTATGAACATTAATTCCATGAATGAAGATTAAATCAAACAAGCCTTGGGTAACTTGACCTCTGTGTGCAGATCCTGTATTATACATGGGTGAAGCAGATACAGAAGATTACATAAGTCCTTTAATATTTCAGGGAACACTGAAAAGATAAGCATTTTTTCAAAGGAAAGGTATATAGGTTAGTTCTACATTTCTTCATAACAGACTACCATATGACTAACATTAAAAAAAAACAACTAGATTTCATAAATTTGCTGTTAATAGCCCACCTATACATGATTAAACACAGCATTTTCTTTAATAGGAGGGAGGGCATCAATTTTCACATTAATATTATAAGTCTGTGTTGAATTTATTGATAAAATTATTTTTCTGTAGATAAAGACTTTGTGCTTTTGCTGACGGACTATGATTCTTTTTGAGAACGCAGTCATGCAGTCGAGTGTTCTCACAGTTTAACAGGTGCTTGAGACTCAAGAGAGGGAGACTCTCATACAGTGAGGAGGTTAGCTAAGGTATGTAGAGTGGCGTCCTGGTGTTTCACATTTAAAACCCCATTACAAGCAGATGGAATATAATTCATTACTGGACATTGCATTTATTTATAGACTTTTCTCTAAACACTGTGCAAGACTAGGTAAAGATTCTGACTGGTGAGAAGTTTTTTTTTCCTTTTGCACTGTTGTCAAATTCTTGCTCAAAGTGAATGATTGGGTCTCTATAATATTGCAAGGCCTTGACTTACCTGTGTCAAGTACCCTGAGATATCACATTTGATGATTTCTTGTTACATAGATGAAATTCAACTTAATTCAGGGTATGGAAAAATGTTTATTACACACTAAACTTATCAAGTTTATCTGACAAAACTTAGTATTTGCTGTGTTATGTTAAGCATCATGTGTGGAAATGAATTTTTCTTTTTAGTTTTACTGCTTCTTTCCAATTTTGAATTACAACTTGCTTTGCTGCTTTGCTAGAAACTGAAGGTTAATAATCATTACTTCCACCAGATTGTGGTAACAAATGCCTCTCTGTCAGATTATGCAAAACCTACCTTCACAATTTTCATAAAAGGTGGTTGAAAGGTCAGAGCTTGGACCAACAAAGAACCTGTTCATTCTGACCAGGTCAGTTTTAAAAACATATTACATGGATTGCTGCCATAGTAAAGTTTGTTTGTAAAAAGAGATTTACTACTACTAATAAAAAGTTTTAAATGCCAATCCCCTACCAGCTTCTTGCTCAATATTTTTTTAACCAATGTCTTAAAAAACAATATTTGGATTTTTCAATAGTATCATTCCGTAGCCAATCAAAAACGAAGCTGCCTAACAGCAAATAAGTTCATATCTCAGCATCAGTTTTACCATTAAAAGTCTAACTGCATGCACTTGGAATACCATTTTGAGGAAACATGTATGCATTACTATAATATCAGTTGATGTCCTGATATTCATGTTTTTACATAAGACTGGACTGATGGCCTTAGTGTAAATAGATGCAATCCCTGACCTGGACTGTGTGTCACATATAGTCAGCCATGTCTCACACAGAAGTAGACAAAGAAGACAACCAATCTGGAGGTGAATGGAAATGGCAGAGGCTTTCTTGTGAGGCTGAGCTCACTTTATTAGCATTGATTCCCTTTTTATGTATTTTGTCCCAGCTAATGCTATTGATCAGATCAGGGCTGCCACTTTCCGTGGACCCTTTAAAACTTTAACAAATTCCGTTTTTATGTGCTCTTTAGCTTCAAAAGTGTCTGATGGTCTTTTAGAAATAAAGCTACTGTTTATTTCAAAAATCTACTTTTTTGTAAGCAAAAAAATACCGCTGTTTAGGTTTTTTTTATAAAAGCGTGACGTCTAAAAAACTGTCATTGCAGGTGCTGGTGTGCCAATCAGGCTACTAACGCTATTCACGATGCATAATAAAACTCAGTTGAATGTGGATTCCAATTTCTGTTCAAATATATTGCACGTTTAGGATTGTAAATTTACTTTTATTTTACTGCACTGCTAAGAACTCGCAAACATAACCTGTGATAACAAATCAAAGAAGCTGGATTTTAAAAAGTCCTGCAAGTGTTGATGCCAGCTCTACTGTGCTCCCCATGGCCCGCCATGTTGACAGGACAGCCGGGAACAACAGCTAGGAATCGAACGAAGTTCACATGTCCCTTCCATCTCAAACAGGTCCCCGCTGAGGAGGAGAATAGCAATTACCATGCTAAAAAGGTGAAAGAAATGTGAGACAAACTTTGAATTCACATCTAAACCAATCAAATAGTTTATTTGAATTTAGTAATAGGAGGTCTTGGTTAGTATTTGTCGAAGATTATCATAATTCAGGTAGCAGATTCTAGAGGTTAATATGTGCTAGCCAAAAAACAGTTTTTTTATTTTTTAGTGTAGATTACTTACATGCACACTGTAAATATGATCAAATAAAATTAATTTCCTCTAAAAACAACATGAGTAGATCAGGGTGCTTTAAAATATGGAACAGAGATTGTCAGAAGCATTTCAAAACATAAAGAATCTTTTTAAAAATATGATAACATAACAGTGAGAAATGCATGTTAAGATCTTAGAAATTTATTGTTAATGAGATAACTATCTGTTAGAGATAACTTACGACTAAGCAACGCTAATCAGATCATTTATGTGCAGTTGCCCTGACCAAATTCTTACTGTGGTCTGTAAAAATACAAACAAATAAAACAGATAATGTAGCAGTAAAAAGCGTTTTTTGTTTCCTATAACTGTATTGCCACAGATAAGAGTTTGCAGCTAAAGAAACTCTACATAAAAGTATTGCTAAGCTTGGAACCATCACAATCAGGCTTTTCAAAAAAACAATTTTTAGATTTTCATACAACAAAAATTCAAGTTCATTTACTTTTCATGCAGTAGAAATGCTGGTTAAGACTAATCAAAACCCAAAATGAGTTAAAAAATCATAACAAAAGAAGGCTGTTAAGATTTAGGTGTTTTAGCACTGACATTGTCCGGTTCTCCTATGTGACATCAGAGCTGCAGCTTAGAGCGTGAGACGGCCCAAGCCTTGCTCATCAGCTTATGGTAATGTTGTGAACAGTGTGACTGCTCCAATAGAAAGCCAGCTGACAGCCAGTGACATGGCCTGCCTGTCACCTGACACCTGCCAATAGAAGGGGGAGGGCCACACACACACGCACATATATAAACACACGCACACATACACACACCTGATAATCATTGAATTATACACAGTGCGCCTCTTTGACTAACCTCTCCTCTCCCGGGACCCAGCTGTTCATGAAATACCTCCCAGTAAGACAGTGGGGATGGAGGAGAGGGGCAGCTGGGGGAGGCTGGAGGGAGGGGTGCAGGGGAGGTGGAGAAAAGGCATTAAAAAAAAAAAAATCACGCCTCACTGGCTCCCAATACCATGCACATTTTTAAGAGAGCCAAAGTGAAAAGATACAATTTCACTCAATGAGGCGGGCTGCAAAGGCAGGCACAAAGGAGACAAGATAGTGCAATCTAGAGGTCACTGACACTGCCTCTGCTGTAATTACTACACTTCCTTACTTCTGCAATGCTCCCACCCACATCTCCTTCTATTCCCCCACCACCACCACCACCACCACCCCAACACACACACACACATACACACACCTCTTCCAGACCAACATGAACATGTTGGTCGGTAAGAGAACAAGTGCATTGTCTGAGTTAAATGCTATCTTCATTTTCTCTGGGACAAGATTTTGAAGGTGCTGATCCTGTTGATATAATAAAAAGGCAGATTTGTAACTTGGCAAGAAACCACACGACCCATCCTTGCTTTTCGCTCCACTCACAAGCAGCTCTTTGGTTTCTGGTAACACGGCTGTAGCATTAAACTTCAGCTCACAGAGATGATCAAGAGTATCACAGCCCAAATAGGTCAATCAAACCTGAACACACTCTAACTCAAACATCTGACTGAACATAAAGGTATTGCAGACCTATGGGTCTGGTCTGGCCTCTACTGAAACTTAAAAGTCTATTATTTGGCCTTATTGTGTGTTTGGTCAAAGTATAGGTCTGCTGCAACTTTCCTTTAAAGTACAGGGTTACTGCAAGATTAATCCAAACCGTTTTCTATTTGTGATTCAGGTTCAAATTTGCAATTTTCAAACAGGAAAGTCAGAGTAAAGATCCGAAGAGACTGAAAGAGCATCTTCTTTTTGTACACTACTCAACACTTTAGCATTTTTCAAATCAAAGTTCTGTCCCACAAGAGAAATTCAAGGGGTGAGCGGGAATGAATCACATCAAAAGTGATACCGTGTATTTGTCTCGGGTTAAGTTTTGATGTGTGTGCTTGTGTTGCTGTTTTAAAGGATTGCAAGCTGGGTAAAAAGAAAGGGCTGCAGTCAACAAAAGGCATTATATACCGTGCCCAGCCAACCACTTAAGATATCTTTGAAGATGAATCAATCACTATATTATAGCGAAAGTCCACAAGGTGCCTGGCTCATGATCGAACACTCTGCACTTCATAGCAGTCTACAGGGCATTGATGCTCTGATTGATTGCAGAATGGAAGTGACTGGAAAGAAGAAAAGGATTACGCTTGTCAAATGCAGTCAATACACCAGGCTGGTGGTCAAATGTTTGCAGTAAATCTCAAATAGTGTCTGCAAAGCTAAAAAGGAAAAACTGAAAAAAAATATTCATTTCCTCAGAGGACCATCCTCTTGCATCCACACTCAAACTGACAACCCTGCAAATGTGCAGTGGGATGAGTAGCCTAAAGCTTTAGGAGATTAGCAATGCTTTAAACATCAAAACAAGTCTTTCTGTTATCTCAAGACGGACCTGCCATCTGAAACCGAACAGATTTTAAGTCAGACCAAAGAACATACTGCTTCATACACAATGTGCATTATTGTTTCACCATCCCAGGATTTTTATAGGAAACTTTTTTTTCTCTCCATCATTCTTACCATTGGTTTAGTGCATCTCTTGACAGTAGCGGTATTAAGTGTTGCCCCTTTTGAAGAAATTATACACGCAAGTCAAAGCATCAAATCCCTGCGTTGGCACGAGGATATTGGAAACAGGTAACGATATCTGTGCATCAACCAGAGCTCAGCAGGGCTGCTATTGAGCTTAGTGTATTCAGTGCGCCAATAGCTCGAGTGTTATTTACAGAGGGTTTTTCTTTTATGGAAAAATCAAGACGTGATTGATTCAGGTTAATGTGACTGCAAGCCAGCACCAAGCAGCATTTCAGTGCTCAGGTTAACAGAAAACACTAACTTCCATAAAGTGCTATGGAGATAAATCACTGTTATCCTGACAGCGCTGACAGCAGTTTAAGCAGCGGCAATCATCAGAAGCACCTCGGGAGCCCCTGTGCTGCATTCTGCAAAATGTCATGGGGGGGTTGATGGAAGGGAAAGAGACGGGTGGACTGGTAGACAGAATGGGGGTGGAGTGGGGGACTGGGGGGGTCACTAGGAGAGATGGTCATATCAACCACCTATCAGATTGCAGGGGCTTTACATAAACATCCCAGAGCAGTAAGCAAATTCTGTTGACGAATAAAGGTAATAAAAGAGACAGAGGTTGGCAGGACGACCGGCCCCCGGTGCATTCCCCTAGCACCGCACGCTCACTCACTCACCAGCTCACCCGAGTGAGATTATGGTGTTTGCTTTTATCTGTCAGAGATCAATATTTCAAACGTCCGATAAAAGAGGAAATTGAACTGGGAATAGACTGAAGTGCTGTAAAAGTACAAAGCACAATTATCAAAAAGCACTTAAACTGCCTAATAGGATACACATATTAAAAATGCTCAAATGGATGTTCCGCAGCCATAATGAGAGCCGATTCTCGTCCTCCATCCCCACTAGCCCCACCGTGTCTTTGATCACAACACAGTGCCCTTCTGCATGTAGTCACAGTGGTCAATGCACTCTGGGTAGTATATGGAGCCCTGGAGGCTATGTACACTGTGTTTTAACACACCGCCATTAGGTGTGATTGGGCACTTTCGGCCTTTTATGGGAAGTGCATTACAGATTTAAACTTTGCATAAGAGTGCTAAGTCTGGGGATACAAGGACACGTGAGAGGCCCACAGAAACAAACAGAAAAGAAGGAGAGTCCATAACCCTCTTTTGTTAGAGGCACTCACTAAGTTTACTCTGTAATGGTCACCCTGTTGCCAAGAACTCTACTTCATGGCATAAGCACATCACTGTTAATGGCTTTGAGTAGCTCAGTGGATAAATCTGGCTGCAAAGTTGGAAGTTCACCTCCCAGCGTGCAGCGGGCAAAGTTTAGCACTGGCCCATTTTCCTTGACCACCTCACTATTGATATATTAGATATAAGGAGCTTTAGGTTAATATCACTGCATGATATGCCTTTAAGTATTTTTCTATTTGTGCAAAAAAACATATAAAAACACAAATAAAAAGAGGAAAGAAAGTAATAGAATGAGTTTGAGAACATATTCACTGCTTTGGCTAATGGGGAGAATTGAATCAGGTAAGAAGAGGGGCTGGAAATATCAGGTGATGTAGGAGGAGTGGCTGCAAGAGACCTATGAGAATTACTTCTGGGAGCACAGATAGTCACTACTTAAAATCACTGACAGGTGAATAACATTGATAATCCCATTACATTGATGCTGGCACTCAAGCAGATGTTGATTTATCATGTAACAACTGTCTAAACTTTGTTTCAGAACAAGCGCATCCCCTTTAAGGAGTCCCCAGTGGGAGTTGTGAGGCTCTGCGTGGCAGTGCGCACATAACAGATATCAGTGCTTACTTGCCCTCCAAACTCAGATTATTCCAGTTAATTATTTCAGCTAAGCGTCCGTGAGACTTTAAAGTTAAATTGTATTGCGCTGAGACCCCATTTAACATAAATTAGCATAAAAACATTTTCAGTGTACAGGGTAGTCCAATCAGTCTAGTCTTTGTTCAATATTTCTGAGAAAGATATAATTTCACACACAGGAACTAAAGATGCCCTGTGCAAATCGAAGGCTAGGTTTGATCACTGGACCCATATCCAATGGTATTTAGCCCAGTCGCCACTTACTTCTAAGCAGTATGAGTAGTCTGGGAATTTGTATACATATATTGCCTTTCATTTGTTCAAAAGGCCAATTACAATACTGTGTGGTCTAAAAAGAGAAAATGAGCTGCAGCTCTCTGGGTGAAAAAGCCTTGTTGATGCCAGAGGTGAGAGGAGAATGACCAGACTGCTTTGAGCCAGTGGCGTGTCTAGAAAACATTTTGTTGGGGGAGCCAGGTAGGGGCACAGATTTGGAGAAGGGTGGCAGATGTAATTGGCAGATAATGTTTAAAAAAAAATTCTACCAACCGTTAACCATAATTCAATAATCCTGTAAACCTAATAACCGAATGCGCTTTTAACTCTTATTAGAATGAGATTTTAACCACTACGGTGCAAAGTTTTTAGATACTGCGTTGATAAAGTACAAGAGATACAATCAGTGCTTTGTCAGTGTTTCCTCAGCATTCAAGGACAGCAATATTTGCATAGCATTTTTACTGACATGTAGTGCACATATGTTTTGGGCAAAAACATTTTTGAATATTAAAATACGAACATTTGTAACAAACAATTGACAAATTAGCCAGTTCCAATGTAAAACTTTATCTGCCTGTTAAAAAAAGAAAATAATCTTCTCACAAACTGGTGTTTGATTTTGAAACAGGAAAAAAGTGGGGAAACAACTGAAAAGACTAACATTTGAATGAAACCTGAAAGCAAGTAAATACTTTCTATGCTGCTTTATGGTAAACTTTGGTAATATTGATCAAGAACACTGGCTGATGATGAAATACAGTCAGCTGGCATGGTGACACTGCCAGTATTAACCTGCAGGGCTGGACTGGGACAGAAAATCCGGCATTTTGACTACAGACCGGCCCACCAGGTATTAAAGCCATAAAGACTTTGAATGAAAACAAATGCTGTTGTGACAGTGATGTACACTGTCTTGTTGGTATATGTATGATTTCTATACATTTTACGTCAGATAAAAACTTTGGTTGTAAGATTTAGATAATTATTTAATAAAAACTAGATATTTTAAATGAGAATAAGAAAGAAAAGTATTTCTTTGTGCCCCACCTTTCCCTGTTAATGCCCTACCTGGCCCCTTGGCAACACTTTCCTAGATCCACCCCTGCACAGTTACCAGCTGTCAGCTAC
>NW_005187426.1:3131122-3141117 GCF_000239375.1 Pundamilia nyererei
TGACCACAGAATATGTGAAACTCATAAGCAGATGGGCAGCAGAAGACCACAAGAAATTGAGGAATTAATTTGCACAGGCTCACCAAAACTGGACAACAAAAGATTGGAAACATTGTGATCTCGTATAGTACATCTTGATTTACGCTGTTGCTGCCAGATGGTAGAGTCAGAATCTGGCATAAACAAGGTGAAAGCATGAATCCATCCTGCGTTTTCCCAGCATTTCAGGCTCCTGCTGGTGGTGGTGTATAGGGAATATTTTGGCACACTTTGAGCTCCTTAGTACCACTTAAACATGGTTTAAATGCCTCAGCCTACCTGAGTGCTGTAGATGACCATATTCATCTCTTCGTGGCCACAGTGTATTTGTCTTCTGATGGCTGCTTCCAGCAGGCATACTACAAAGCTCCACATCACTTCAAACAGGATTCTTGAACATGACAATGAGTTCACTATTCTCATATGGCCTCCACTGTCACCAGATCATCATCCACCTTTGTGACGGATGATGACCACCTTTCACAGAATCATATCAACATGGTCTAATATCATAATTGAACAAAATCCACGAGAAATGTTTCAAGCAGCTTATTTAATCTTGGCCACAAATAATTAAGGTGGTTCTGAAGACAATAGAAAGTCCAACCTGGTATTAGCAGAGTGTACTAAATAAAGTGGCCACTTTGTGCATGCTGTTACTTCATGATGAGAGACTTCTAGTTTTACTTAGTAATGCAACATTTAAAGTGAGAGTTAACTGATACTGAATTTGAAAAGGTCACTTTGCTATTGTCTCGCATCATTCTAGAGAAAATAGGAAATATCAGTAGTTACACTATATTATATTAGAAATATCCCTTTAAGCAGAGAACAATAGAAGATGAGAAAGTGATGCAGGTTTCCGTTATGATGATATGGAAGGCTTGCTTTTACTGATATCCGGGAATCTTCAGATAAAGACATCCTATTACTCCTTGACATAATATGATATGCCAGCCTATTCTTCTCCACCCTATCTAAATGATCCTTCATTAGAAACCTGATCAATATGCTTTCGTGATTAAGTGGGATGAGACACACTCATTTTATTTTAAAGCATTTTTACAAATCAATGGCAAGATTATCTTCCAACAAATGAGAGAGATGCAAGGCCGGCATTTTGAACATTGGCCAATAACATCATCTCTCACCATCTTGTTTTCTTCAACACCCACACACACACACGCACTTGCATATACATTCTTATATAATGACTCACCATTTTAGGTTGAGTAAACATCCAAAAAGTGACACATAAACACAGAGATGCAGACAGAAGGAAGTTGCAGAGAGCATCATGGAACCTGGAAATCACTGCAATATAACTGCAGACAAAGCTTTTAATCAGGAATTGTAATGCATTAGGTAAATTAGTTTTTAAAGATTTTAGATGTTTAAAGATTTCATTTGGAGATACCTCCGATTCAAAGTAGAGGAATCACTCGACTGATAGATGTGGAGTAGCTGTAAAATGTGTCGACAATGCAAAGCAGGCATCATTATAGAACAGTATTTGCCTTCCACTTTTTCTGGGCATGTTCTTAACTGATCACACTGATGGGGCTGATGTTGTATTCCTGTAACATATCGCATTATTTCTGTGCCCTTTTGCAGCTTGTAGTTGCACAGTAGTTGTAATCTTTAAAGAGAGTTCCACTGCTGCAGTATCAGTGCCCTGCTCATGGGCACCTTGATTGTAGTTTTTTATAATATCTTTTAAGAGTTACATCTGAAGATCCACACTAGCTTCATATTTGTGCCAATGAATAAAGGAGTAAAATGGTCATTAACTTTGGTTAGAACTACTTGAAGAGCTATATTGCATTGTGTGTGTTCCACCTACATTAAAGCATCACTGACCAGTTTTCCAATGTAATCTGCAGCCATTAATGATTGTTAGAGGTGTGAGAAACTGAGACTTCCTTCCACAACAGTCAAATATTGACAGCTATTTATTTAGAGCGTTGAACACGTCTTCAGTGTCTCATTAAAAGTTTCACAAAAGAAATATAAAATCAAGTTAACTTAAGTAACTTAACTAGCTTATTTTAGCTTGTTAACACTATGGATAATTTTGTATGCCAATTATTGTTGGGGGGGTTTTTTGTAACCAGATATCAGCGGTGGGGAAATAATGAGTAAGTAGGACTATATGACAACTCTGAAAACATAAATGGTAACTCAGAACCAAAACAGAAGAAGCCTTGACCAACTCTATTCCATGTAAATCAGTTTAATTCATAAATCATTTTTACTTATATAGTATCAGGTAACAGTGACATTCACTTTATTTTGCGAGAAAAAGACCTTGAAATATTAGAGAGAGCGAGGACCAACAATCCCTTATAAATATGCACTTGCCCGCTGTTGGAAGGAAGAAGTCTTTTAACAGGATGAGACCTTTGGCAATACCAGGCACTGTGAAGGGCAGCTGTTTGCTGCGACTGGCTGGGGAGTGAAGGGACCGAATATAGTTAAGCATAGAGGAAAGACACATGAAACAAACAAGAAGATGACCAAACGAGAAATCCTCAAATTGGAAAGAGAACAAAAGAAAGAAAGAAATGCAACTCCCCATTAGGTCAATAATTACATAGTCTCTCACTGTGATGGCAGTGCACCTGTTATTCATTAATGAAAAACAGTAACAGTGAAAACCACCTCAAACCACTTGTATTTAGGTGCATACTCAAATAGCCAAACACTTGGCTATATGTATAAAAAGAGTCTTGATCAAGACGGGCTATGATTTACACGTACTACCAGGTCTTACAAGCAGTTGGTGCTTAGCAGAATCTACTTAAATATATAACCTACAATAAATATAATAAATAACAAAGTTGCAGGAATCAGAGAGAGATTTATTATTAGACTAACCCTGTCCAAGATGTTCCAGAAGTTAAGTGCTTTTAGGCACAGTCACATCCGAGTTCCCTTGTCAAGAAGGGAAACGATAAGAAAAAAAAAGCCCATGAGAGGAAATATTTTTGTCTCATTGTTCTGAGATTCAGTATTTTATGGGCTGAGCCATTAAAGTGAGACCACTTGCGTCACTTGAGAGACTTCAATTAACCCCTGGGGCAGTTTGGTCAGTCGCTCAGTGACTCTGGGCACAGTATCTAAGACGTTGTAGTAGCCAGCTGACAGTGAGCTAAACAGACTCAATCAATGCCTGTAAAAGAGAGCTCAAGCGAGAGGGTGTGCTGTCACCCACTGCACTACACTGGTCCACCTTCTGGCACCCTTCAACCTTAATTTTTTCCAAGATTCAAATCACATTTTTGATATTTGCTTTATATGATAGAAAACTGAAGAGAAAACTCTTCAGGGAAGAATTAGAGCGTTTGTGCGAGCCTCGAGGGCACCGATCTGGGGTTCAACCTAATTTGGAAAAATAGAAAGGTCTTGCTGTGTTATTATCATTTGTGCTGGTGCATTTGATACTGGGCTGCCTCTGGGAGTTGAGCAAACAGACGCCAATGGCAAAAGGCGACATCTTAAAGAGATATTTCAGCTTTGTGGACTGTTTTCACTTAAAAGTTTGGGAGCATATAATCTCCAGCATTAGCTGCCCAAAGGGATCCAGTAAGCACACACACAGACACACACTTGATTTGATCACAGAAATTGTTGTAGATACATACCTAGCTTCTTGTAGAATAGTACTGTGAGCATTGCACTACGGACAACCCTGGTTAGGTTTAACAATGTCTCTGATTTATAAAGATACTTTTTCATACTGTCATCCTGCTTATAGAGAAAAGTGACTGTGTATAATGAATTGGGACAGATCAGTGTGGGAAAATTCAGCCCTCAGTTCAATAAATTCAAACAGCTCCATGTTATGAAACGTGGGATAGTGCAGCTTACACACACTGTCTTGCCCCTGTGAGGATAATTCATTAACTTTCCTAATCCTCTCATGTGGTGTTGCAGCAGAAAAAAAAAGATGAAAAGCTCACTGAATATCAAAAACAACGATTTCTGAGCCCCTCACCATGGTCCTCACACTCTTTCACAAGTGTCTCTGAAAAGGGATGCTACATGTTCGACGCATGCCTGTCCTGTGTTAATGAGCTTTGAAATACATTTTCGTGCACCGCTGTGGGATGAGAACAGCTCAATAAAATATACACAGGAGGTCGAAACGGTAGGGAAATAAAAACCCCTTTTTGACAATGTTAAGCCTCGCAGCTGCTTTGAGGCAACTGAAGGGTTTTTATCAGCTCTTCAGATGTTGGATCATAGGGCACAGAAAGCTTTCCAAGGGTAAGCAAAGTCAGGGGAGTCAGTACTGTACCAACATATGCCTTTGCACACATGATTAAAACACATGTTGTGGTGTCTTCTGCCCATCTGCACTATATAACCCCAATTTTTTCTTGCACAATATATTTGCTGACCATGGAAACTAATGTTTTATAATTACTTTAAAGAATTAAACTGAGCTAAATGTCGCCATTCTAATTTATACTGTATACACAGAGGAGAACTGAAATGGTTTTCAAACATGTGTGCTACACACTCATATGGTAAAGTATAACTATACAATATCCTTAAGAGTATTAGTATTTTAGTTCTTTTTCACAGAACACTGCCAGTGTTTGGCAGTTCTGCTTTAGTGCATTTTGAGAACCACCTCGCATTTTTGCAGGTTTTTAGATAAAAACAATTGTGGAACAGAAACTGGAACATTATTCGTGCAACAGAATCTGTGAAATACATCTACAAATAGTCAGTGATTTTATTTTTCGCAATAGCTGTGATCTATATCAGGTGAGTACCAGATGTTTGGTACTAACCCAATACATAGCGTTGTCTTAATAAGTGCAGTTTCCCTCACTGTCCTCTGCTTCAGATTCCTGCATGGTAGATGATGAAGATGCTGCAGATGCACCCTGTACTTGGTTGGCTGTTTCCAGCCACATGTCAACAGCTGGCTTTGGGTTAAATGTCTCTGCCGTCTGCTTTGACAGATGAATGTGCATCACGGCAGAGAGATGAGTATGTGTCAGACGAGATCTGTACTTGGTTTTTATCAAGTTGAGATGAGCTCTCACAAGCTTCAATGCTTAAAGGCAGTGTAAGAGACAGATTAACCACCTTGTTGATGTTGGAGTAAGCACTGGGGTTACTTGTATTTACTATCTGGACCAAGTCATACACAGAAGAGGCTCCCAGGCATTTTCCTGCCTGCTTTAATTGCATCCATTCTGTTACCGTGGTGTCTTTGTCAAGTTGCAAAGTGACCTCATATTTCTTGAGAATCCTGCAAACTGTTGTGTTTCCAGAACTGTGGAGGACTTGCATTTCCTGAGGTCATGTTGAAGGATCAAATACTAAGAAATGATCACATGACTTGAGGGAGTCATATCTAATTTCAAACTCTTCGATTAACCCCCTGAGTAAGTTTGTCTTATCTCTGTCAACATCAGCATTAGAAACAGTGTATGCCCTATAGTGACCTTCACTATCAAGCAGAAGGGAAAACTGTCCAATGGTCACCATGAGTTCATCCTTACATTCCCCATTGATCAGATTTTCCTTCTAGAACCTAATGGATGTTGTCTTTAAAATGGTGCCAATGTCAACCATGTTTGAAAGAAAGCATTGAAAACACTATGTGCACATATGCTACAAGTCACTGTTATCTCTCATAGCCAGTTGCATTTTAATGGCTGGCGATAGTCTTTATATTTTTAACAGTGTTTTTTGCCTCCATGCAGACCACCTGAAATTATGAAACTCACCAGTTTCACAACGGGTTTTCTTCACACAGCTTCTTCAGTGCAGCATTTTTTTGCGCCACCTTTTTGCAGATAAAACTGCTAAATGTCTCACAGTTAGTAAAGTTGCGATCAGCTGATTTTAGGCAATTCTTCAGTGTGTGTGCCGTGCACAGAATGTGCACAAGGGAGTCTCCAACTGCAGCAAGTTGTCTGAGTTTTGGCACAATGCCGTTGTACATACCCACGTTGACAGCAGCCCCGTCTGTGCACACAGCGACCAACTTTGTTGTCCAGTCATCCACGCTTGTGTCCTGAAAAAGTCTCACAAGTCCGTCCGTTATGCCTGCATAACAGTCTGTTATGTCTGTTCAATCAGTCCAAGAAATGCAAACAATTTCCTGCTTGGTTTTTGTGATGTCCTCAGATCGATCAAAAAATAGCCCCCAAAATTCAGCAGGCTAGAATTTGTTTCGTAACTCCCCAAAGATGGTGTGAGCGATACTCTACATGATCCCAACATTTACTCCTAGCCACTTCAATAAAGGAATATCCTCAGAATATGAATATTACTTGTCTTGCTATCTGTTACGTGAGCGACTCGTAATTTCTTCTCGGCTAGCTTGTTTATTAGCAGTGACTTGCACCACATTCATGTGCTCCCTGCTCTTTTCATGTTTGTCAAATAAAGGATGGTTCAAATTCTTTGAGCCTTTAAAAATGCACCTGATTTGTCTGCTAGATGTGAATGGGAATGAATCTTGCACCACGTTTCAGTGTGCTCATTGTTAGCTTAAAGCCATGGCACATCTTGGACCCAGTTTTCCGAGAAAAGTATTTTCTTCGGCTCTGGCTCCGGTTGGCGTTTCTTAGCTTGTGTCGAAACACCAAAGTAGCTGCCTAATGCTTGTTGTTTTTTGGATATTTAGATGGTGACAAACCACACGTGTAAGGTGAAATGAGATGGTCAAGTACGCAAAGGCGCTTGGTAACACATGTGTCACTATGCATTCCTAATTTTTGTCGCCCATGCGTACCTACGTACCAACTATGTGCATCACTGTCTATAGCACCCTTGCGTCATTGGTTCTGATTTCAAATCCCACTATTTTATGGATTACTCTTCTTTCAGTGGAAATATGTGGGACTGGTTCTAGACTTAACTAGTGAATCTCCTCTTGTGATTTGTAACTCTACAAAACATAATAGGTTAATGATGGTCTTTGGTCTACAAAGTAATTCTGTGTTAGATTGCTTCTATGACTAGAAATCTAGTAAGTGACCAATGCTAACATTTCCATCTTACATTAGAGCCTATAAATAATTTCTGGTCTCCAAAAGGCTACAAAGAGATCCTCATAAGATATCACGTGTTGGTCTTACCTCAAGTGTACTGTAACACCTTACAGAAAAATGCTGCTAAATCTGATTACGTAAAGGTAAACCTGATTACCTTTATCTAGTAAGTGCTTCTACGCCAGGGAGAGTATTCTATTTTCTGTATCTCAAATCACATGCTTTTAATCAGTTAATAATTCCTGAAGACAGTGAGAAAATAGGTTTGATGTGGCAGAAACATAATGCACATCAGGTAAGGAAACTCTGGTATAATTGCAGGTTATTCTTGAATATAGTTACATAGTTGAAAAAACATCCCCAGACCTTTTGTAGTTACCCAGAGGAGGAGGAAATGAGTTTATTGATGCATGCTTCTGTCTGTGTAGATAGTGTTATAAAGGAGTGGTCAAGTAACAAAAGAAGCTCTCAGACAAATGTTAAAGGAGTGTTCTATAATGACCTTGCTCTCAATCCATGGCGTAGGTTAATGACTTTGTACCTGGCCTAGGCTCTTAACAGTGATTTTTCAGAGGCCGCTGTGTGATGTATGATTGTATGATTCTTTGGGGTGAGTATAAATTAAAAGAATGGCATCTTGTTGACATTGTGGATGATAAAATAAGAGGCACTTTAGGTAATTCCTCTGATAAACCGCATACTGGATGATAGAATCAAAACCACTTGTGCAGGTCGCTGTCAGAATCATCTGTCTAGTTGGTCCATTAAGGCGGAGCGTGTGGGTTTCAACTCCCTGCCAAGACAGTGTGACTCTCCCCTATCCTAAACATGCACTATGAAGATGAGAACCAGAGTACCCTATGGATAAAATCAAATTGGAGTCAGTGTCTTTATGTTTTTATGTGTTCTGCAGATGACAATCATTATAAGACCTGTTGGTTCTGTGACACTTAATTCAAGTCATCCAGTTTTATGTGGTATTACTCTTTATTTATGAAGGTGCAGTTCCAGAGTTTAAGTTGCTTTTCAAAAGTAAAATAATATTGACTTAGTGAGGGCGATGTCCTGTCAGTACTCATATTGGGTCCTCTCAGGAGGACTCTGTTTTTGTTGGGAGTGTAGCGTCTCTAACATTAAAAATGATGACATTGCATCAGTGGCGATAAATAAGTGGGTAAATATGTGGACAGGAAGCAGGATAACGGATATCAGCACTTGCTGCACCCCATTAGTTGTTGACAGTTTCTGCAAGAGAAGCAGGCCTGAATATGTGGCCTGTAATTCCGTCTCATTACCACGCTAGTCGGCACTTCCTCCCCCAGACCTTTAACTCATCTCTTATAGTTTGCCTGTCGCTGGCCTTTGTTTTATTGCAAACTAAGTTGCGTGCTATGATGCCTGATTTATGCTGGTCATTGAGCGCCTACAAATCAGAGAATATTTTCATTGATTACCTCAAATTGTCTAATCTTTTCAATGTTCTTGGCCTCTGATTGGGTAGTATTTACTGATTGCCTCCTCCTAACTTAAAAATCAATCAGTGGCTACAGTCAGAGTGGCTGGATGAATTCGGGCCAAGGCAGCTGCTCCTCCTCCATCAATAATGTTGGAGGCATCAAATGAATTCTAATTTTTGATGATGTTTATATTTGCAGCACTCATCTCTCATACAACAACCAATAAGTTACTGAATGCATTGGGTCTTTATTGTGAAATTAACTGTATTCAAATCAATTCATTCTTTAGAGTCCATTAATGCATGTCCTAGGTTTTTCAACTGTCCCAGGAATGCTTTCCACCAGCGTGTTTCTAATCACTACCACATATTGCAGTATCATTTTGATTTTCATAACAAACAGCTTCAAAAATCATCAGATGGATTTCCATAAAGTTGTATATCTTCTTCAGAGAAAAATGTGTTTCTGGAATTTTTTTAATGTATCTTCACACAGATGATGTTTGCTGTTTTGAGTTAAATAGCTCAGCATTAATTTTATCCTTCATGAAGCATGCTATGTAAACCAAAATTATTTTGGTAAGTATTGTCATTATGAGGATTTTGGCAAGATAACATTAACATTTAATCCAAAGCAATCAATTGCAGGCTCATGGAAGGCTATCTTGCTGGAGCTTTGTTATTTAGTAATCATGTTACTAAATAACCATGTATCTTGTTAGTTAGTGTTAGTGTTTCATGTTTGAAGATCACCTTTCAATTAAATAGCAAGTTTAATCCAGTGCTAGCAGGTAACACAAACAAGAAATATTGCCTCAGGTACATTTACAGTAAATAGTAAACAATCAATATCTGAAAATGCAACAAAGAAGTCACTGCTGCCATCAGACTACATGTTTTCAGCATCACTATCTAAATCTTATTTCACTCCCGTGCAGCTGCTTTGGCCCTTTGTCACTATCAGACTTATTTTCCTGACAGTGACCCCAGCTTTCACTTGCACTTTTGACATGAGCTGACTTCCTGATACAAGGTGTGGTGGATAATTATAGAATGCATTCAGGGCAGCAGAGGTGTGCTGCTGTCCGGGCTGAATCTAATGCAGTCACATCTGTTTAACTTCACCATGCGGGAGCAGCTTCAGGTCTAGGAGGGAGAAAACACAGCGACACAGAGAGGGAGACACTGCCGGTAAGACTGGACAGGTTTAATACTCTGGCCACTGGCATCTTGGATGGTATCGAACAACAAGGAGGAATCTGTAGAGGGGATGTGGGATCAGAGTGTGTGATATGAGTCTGTGATGACAAGTGCTGATTTATATTGAGTCAGACATGGATGTACAGAGCCCCGAGGGTGGCTCACCTACTCACGCATTACCGTCACTGTCAGGAAGGGACAATGAGAGAGCGATAGAGGGAGACACACACACACACACACACACACACACACACACACACACACACACACACACACAC
>NW_005187426.1:3141309-3264617 GCF_000239375.1 Pundamilia nyererei
AAGTGCATATAAAAAGTGGGCTGGATTCCCATCTGTAGGCGTCAGACTAGATAATCCAGAAACTAGACCTTTACACATGTTTACCTCTATGAAGGTAGACGTGTAATTTAAGCAGAGCCATATATTTTAAGGTTTCAATCTGACCATATTGACCAACACGTGAAAACAACAGTGAAGGATGATTGAAACTTCAAAGTAGATTGAAACTTGAATTGCAGTCTCTTGGATGTTCTGAGTTTGTGCTGTCTTTTCCCAGAGTCCCTCAGACTATGCTTATACTCCACCTTCATAGACTGTGTTAGCTTCTGTAAGTCGAAATACTGCCTGTCAGTTGGAACACATAGCACAAATGGTTGTATAGTTGGAGGACCTTTGGCTATAATGCTTATGATTTATTATACAACCTTGAATATTCCAATTCCCAATGTAACACAAGATACATAATAGCATCACGAGCTCTAAGTAAAGAAAGGGGGCTTGTAAATTAATAAAAATAAAGTTCCTAACGCTGGACACACCGCAAACTTTGCAAGTATAAATGCATTTTCATGTGGGATGTTGTCACCGAAAATGGAGCAACAGTAAAACACTTATTTAACTTCGATGCCCCTCCAGTCCAATTGCACTATTACCATTGTGCAATTGGACAGCTACAGGCACTTGGGCATTTACCTAATTGACAGCGATGTTGTGTACAAGAAAAGGATGAGCAGACTCTACTTCCTAAAGAAGCTCACATCCTTTACTGTGTGCAGCAAGATGTTGGAGATTTTTTACCAGTCTGTGGTATCGAATGCCATCTGTTTTGTTGCCGTCTGCTGGTGGGGGGAAGCATTAGTGTCAGAGATGCCAACAGGATCTACAAACTAATCAGCAAGGTTGAAAACATCATTGGTCAGAATTTGGAGGCATTTGAGTCAGTGAGGAACGGGAGGTCACTGAACAAACTGCTCTCCATCATGGATAACCATCGCACCAGCTCCAGTCTACACTTCTGAGGCAGCAGAGCTTCTTCTCCCTCAGACTGATTCAACCTTGCTGCCATAAAGATCGCTTCAGGAAATCATTCCTATTGTGTTCTATCAAGGTGTGTAATAACTCTTTATACTGTGACAGGTGAACACACCTGTCAGGCATAAGATCCCAAACATATTCTTGTATTATACCTTCATGCAGCAGTTTTTATTAGATTTATAGTGTACCTCATTTTTACTTTTGTTTTTATCACTGTGTGTATTGTATACACATAAATTCCTGTACTATCTCATAGTATAAGACCCTTAGCAGGCGCCTCTGGCACTTTTATTTCAACTTTGTTGTTTATTGTAGAATGTACTATTTTTATTCTTTCTCATGCTGCTGTAACACCAATCCCTTGTGGGATTAATAAAGTATCCATCTATCCATCTATCTATCTATTTAATACAGAGCACTGAGCAGGCTCTATCCATGACTGTACTGCAGCTGTGTTTTTAAGTGCAATCAAATGCTGTACATTGTGCTTATTGCTAGTGCTCGATGAAAGTCTCAACCTTGCTAAGGAGTGAAACAAATCATGTTTTCCTTTGCTTTTCTGACTGTACTCCTGAAATGTGCTCAAGTTGGGATTTTTATGACTCCCAACTCCAACATCCAACTTCTGAAGCAAATGGAATCCATCATTACTTCAGTTCTACTCAAAGGACAAAACTTATTTTGAGATCAGGAAGTTATCTCCAAGTGTACTATTATTAAGTGCACATATATGTGGCCCTTTATCAAAAGCTCCCTTTGAAGCAGTCTGTGAGTAAAATGTTTATACATATACATATTTGGACTCAAAACCAACATCACAAAGAAAAGTGATCTTGAAAGTGATCACTACAATGGGTTTACTGTAGAAACATGTAGAAATGGAGGCAACAATACTAATTGCCTCCATTTCTTGTGTTAGGCCTTGTGCTAGCCTTGTGTTAGGATGCTATTTATGAAGATGTTTGCAAAGTTAACAACATGATGCAGGTGTTTCTGACCTAGGTGCAATTTGCAGTTTTTAAAAAAAAATCACATTCTTGTCCTTTAGTACAATAAAACTAACATTAATTTCCAATTCTCCACTCCTCAAAAGTTGTTGGCTTTTCGTCACACTCGTTCACGGCGTTGACGAGGTGCTTCCATGACTCATCAAGTGACGCTACTGACCAGCCAATCGGTGGGATGCAGTCTGATGACATCACATTTTAGTACCTGCTTGGATTGCTTGAGAGAGCAGGTACTAAAAACGTACTTGGTGCCAGGTACTATGACCTAACGCAAAACCCTGAACACTGTGGCAAACCCTGCTGAGTCAATCCGAGCAGGTATTAATGGAAAAGGGGCTTTTCTGTTAGCTGTGGTGCACATAATGAAGAATCATTGTAACCCAAGTAATGACATAATTGTAACTGTATTTAGTATAGTAAAACAAAAATATAATGTGATTACACTAATGCTCTGCAATTACCACAGAAGTTTCACATACAGTTTGAAGTATTGAATGAAACACAATTAAAAAACAATTCACATATGAAAAAATTAAATAAACAATTTTTTGTGTCAAAATGATTTTTGAGCTCATGAAAAATATTTTTTTTTGTAAGATGCCAGAGATACAAGCACATATAAAATAGCATAAAGCAAAATTTACCAAATCTGAAGTAAATCCTGATTAAAAAAGGAGTATGTGTGTGGATAGAGTAAGTGTGTGACAGAACGAGACAGAGAAAAGGAGAGGAGACGAGAATGGCATGAGAGCAATTTTCCTCAGTAATTTCATCTGCTGACATACACACTGGAGGTTCATTTTAAAACTACAGGTCTGAAATGGGAATTTTTAAGCCCCACCATTAAAAAATAAGAATTCAAATAACTTTCTTCATTGAGAAGTTTATGGATTCCACATTATAGATGACCTTGAAGAGAGGGAGAAAAAAGGAGATGCTAATGAAAAAGTTCTTGCTGGGATAGAGTTACAGTGTAGGTTAGGGTGGTTTAAAATGGCTAACAAATGTACAACGTGAGAAATGGGAGGGCCCGGAACAACTCCTAGTAAATTACTGACGTTGAATGTCTTTTAAAGCAGCACTTTGTGGTGTACATTAGACAGCATTATTAAGTAAAAGGTGCTTACTTGGGAATCAGGCTCATCACATGGCAGTGATAACGCTGTGGTTTTGGAGGACTGCAATTACAACAATCAAGAGATCAGTTTTCTCTATCATGTTATCAGCCAAATTACATTATTAGAATTTTTCTTTGATGATATCAGAGCCTGTGATCTTTCAAAGGAAAAAACATTATGAACCAAAACTGTTCCGTTGCAATCAACCCTTGATGAGAAAGCCATCTTTGACTGATTAAAAACTCCAGCATACATTTTTGAGGGACTTCCTGTTTGGTCTGTCTCACATCCCCGCCTAAGAACAGCGCTCTGTCTGTTGAGTGTTTTTCTATTCGCTACATTAAAGTCCTCTCAAATATTTACAGAGCTCCTTTTAATAACTGCATTTCCCTCACAGTTTTTTTTTGACTTTCTGCTTATAAGCATCTCTTCAGCTGCAGCCTGATTTTGCTCAGTGGAAGATCACTGTGATAAGAAAATCTAAACATCCGCCAGGTTTATCCTTCATACCCTTTTTTTCTGCAGTGTGCATTGTCTTTGACAATTAGCCCGGAGAAATGGAGTCCTCGGTCGCAGGCCTTGCTTTTATTTTATGCTGACAGACAATTCCCTCTGGGGTCACAACTCTGCAGCCACACTGAGACAATAGAAAGACAATACAAATCCACAGAAATGAGCTATGAGAAACAGTATGGCTTTTAACTCCTTTGGGGGAATAACTCCTCGCCAACAAGTAAAGACGGCAAGTAACATCAAACTCATCCACTGTCCACCTCGCCTGAGTAGCTATCTGCTGTTTTCTCCTCATATCACCTAACCAGCAAGCACCCCCATGCCTCTTTTCCCACCAACTCAACCCCCATCCTTAGCCGTCCACCCTCGTCAATAAATCCATCTAGGAGATCAATGCTGCAGCGAATCACTAAAAGTTATCAGCTGAAGCGCTGCCAAATCAGCACACACAATCACTATGTAAATCCATCTTTACTTCTCCTTCACAAAGACGAGCCTCCTGTAAGAGTGAGGGAGCTCTGAGTTTGAGTGAAGCTGCATTTAGTTAGAACAGAATGTGTTACAGAAATGGAAAGTATTGGATGATAAAGTATATGATTCAGAGCTTCATATTCTCACCAGATTTAACAAGGAGTACAAAGCAGTTCAATAAAATTTAAACAGACATGAGGTTCTTAATATGCCAAATCAGCTGGATACTTATTCTGTTTGTTTTTAATCATAACTTCAGCTACTTTGTATGTTTCCATGTTTACTAGACAGTTGCCATGGGCTGGTCATTTATATGCCTCGATTGAGCTCCAATAGTGACATCTGTGCTTCTGTCAGTCATGATGCTGCTGCAGCCCCCACCTTCCCCATTGCCGTGGGCAAACCCTCCCCTGCACCTCCTCTTCCTCTCTCTCTCTCTTTCTCTCTCTCAGCAACTCTGTCTCTCTACCCCTCTCTCTCTCTCCTGGACGGCCTGGGCACCCAGGCCTGCAGGAGAGGGACTCACTGTGATGAAATAGAGGTAGGCAGTTGTTCCTTCAGCCCCAGGGTCATTATTTAAAAAGTGACAGAGACTCCAGTGAGTGAATGTGAGAGAGGTAGGGAAAGAGGGAGGGAGACGAAGAAAGAGGGAGTGAAGAGAGAGAGTGAGAACAGCACTCAGGAAAGAAGGGAGTGGGAGAGGCGGGGGGTGAGGGTCTCAGTTGTGCAGGTGTATTGTCCAGCGGAGGGAGAGGGTGCTGGGAGACAAATGAATCCAGCAGGCATTTGGTACACACCGGAGATTGCTTATCGATCCAGATCGCAGTATTCAGGCTGGCCTGAGAGAAGGCTGAGAATTTTCTGAGGGAGTTAATAACCTGGCAGCTCAGCTGTCTTGTCCAATTCACCAAAGGCAGAGGCCTAATCAGGGCTGGATTCCTTTTTCTGTCTGAGGAGGGGGCTCTAGCCCTCCACCCTCTCTTTCAGCTTTTGCTGCTCTCTCTGTCTCTCCATTTCTCTCGCCCTCCCCACTTTCCTCCCTCCTTCCACAGCCCTCACTTCCACTCCATCGGAGCTCTGAAAGTGATTGAAATGACAGCCTATAGAAAGAGGCTAATCAAATTGTTTATTATCAGTCTGAATCAATATGTATGGATTGTTAAAACATCAAAGTCAGCCCCTGGAAAAGTAATAGTCGCCGGCCGGCAGCAGCTGCTCAGCCAAGGCTAGGTCCCTGGGAGCCTCGCTCCATTTAAAGCGACTTTCACTCTTACTTAAGTCCTGATGACCCGACGAGGTCAGTTGGCTGAAGGGGATGTACATGGCTGTTCTACAGCGCTGCCACATTAAAACCCTCTAAACTTCCTTCGAGCTACTCAGATACATGTCTATTGTCCCAGACTGATAAACAATCCATCAAGAAAATAAATGAGCCACCATGCTGCTGTGCTCCAAGCAATATTTTGGACTACTGGTCATCATTTCCCTCAAATTCAATATTTTGCACCCATCCTCTCCTTTGAATCCAACTCTCCTTTCTTCAGGAAATCAGCCTAGATTGCAAATGAGCCCAGGCTGATAAATGAGTCAGCTGAATGGATCAAATTGCTTTGAGATGGACATTGTAGTTTGTTTCAGGCCACAAGACAAGTTGACATAGAAGATTGATGGATAACCATTGTCCATTCATTGGCACTGAGTGTGACACCTGATGTTTGTCTGGGGTCTCCCTCCATCTCTGACACGCCACAAACACAAAGCACGCTGTGGCTTGATAGAATGATTAGACACTGAATTATATCTTTTTCTGCGGCTCTCCATCTCGACCACTTTGCTGCTGGCAAACATTAAGATAGATCACAGCCGCCACGTCAAATGTGAGAGAATTTCAGTTGACATACAACAAACAAATTATGTGATTTGTTGCTTGAGGTTTCGCACTGAGAAATCCATGCATCTCTGCATTTCACCACAAGATTGGGTCAGATGCAATGAGGTCAAGGTTCACTTTAAGATACATTGGTTGGAGGACATAGTTGGAAATCACCATGTTGCCACCACCTGCTTTCTCTTATTTTGCCCTAAGATTTCCTGTCACTCTTTCAGTTGTCAGGCTCCCAATTTAATGAAATCAGGTAACCATTTCAAACAATACATTAATCCACATCACAATAGAAGAAGCCTGCTAATTGGAAGTCCACTCCACTCCTTATCATCACTTTCATTACATAGACCACATAAAAGCACCATCGTCCATCATACTCCAAATTTATTCTGTCATTTTTCTTTGGGATTGAAGATAAGGGCCAGGAGGCCATATTGATTTTATAAAAAACATGAAGCTCAGACTCCAGAAGTGGAGTGTTTGCCTGTTATCGATAATTGCTCTAATAACCATGACAGCGGGAGGGAGGGGGGACAACCAGTAAAAAAGAAAGATGACCTCATGACCGGACTCCTTCATAGGAAGCAATACTGGCAAAAGAATTTTTTGAAAAAAATTAATTTTCAAAATTGCAAGACATTTTACATGTGTTTGCACTAGATTTCTGTGGCATTTTGATGTTGTTTTGTAAAAAAGTAAGCAGTGAACAAGTGGGAAAAGTGGGTTAAACTTTTAAAGGAAATTAAGAACTAACCATTCAATTCTATTCAATTTTATACATACAGCATGGTAATAACAAGAAAACAGAAAAAATCCCAATAATCATATGACCCCCTATTAGCGAGTGGTTTGGGAACAGTGGGAAGGAAAAACTCCCTTTTAACAGGAAGAAACCTCCAGCAGAACCAGGCTCAGGGAGGGGCGGCCTTCTGCAGCGACTGGTTGGAGTGAGGATTTCAGATTTCCTTATACCGCAATGTGATCTCATCCCAGGGAGTAATATATGGCTGTTGTGGCAGAGAGCTGTTGTTTGAGTCTACATGCTGCATCAGTATTGAATGCCACAAGGTAACATTCTCTTTTAAAGTCAGCATATGAAGGTTGGAAAAGTATTGATAAAGTGACAAGAATGTCAGCCAGAAGAATTTCTTTTGTGTTGGAGAACCTTGTATTTTGCAGTCTTTTTCTTTGTTATTGATCACTAATCTGTATCTTTTACTTATAATGGTTAATAAGAGCCCAGACCCATTTTTACTGTATGGAAAACTATACGAGAGTCAATGTTGAAACTTTAACAGGAACTTTCCTCAGTGTGTAAAGAGTGGGTTCTTAGGGGTAAGCACTAAAAACTATGTTGTGAGGTTATGTAAAAGATCATGGTTTGGGATAAATAATGTCATAGTAATGTTAAAAATATGCTTACCCAACATGCTTTAGGACCAGAGATGGGCAGTAACGCGTTACTTGTTACTCGTAACGCGTTACTGTAATCTGATTACTTTTTTTCAAGTAACGAGTAAAGTAAGGGATTACTTTTGCAAAAACGGTAATTAGATTACCGTTACTTTCCCGTAGGAACGCTGCGTTACTAAAACTGTGATTTTTTGCGAGAATGTCTCATGACAGTGACATAAGCCAGTGCGACATTCGTGACAACAGTGTGCATATCAACAATGGATAATATATCGAGTGCGGAGAGAGTATGAGCCTGCAGCGTTTAAAGCATGGAAGTACTGACCTTATTTTGAGTTTGATTCCATAAAAAGTGACAAAAACATTAGTGTCCGTTGTGCGTGGGAAGAAAACTTCTTTTTACAGCGAAAAAAACCCCTAAACTTCCAAGCAAGCACCGAGTGCGCTACGACGTAATGGGAAATTCACAGAGAAACTCGCGGATTCTTCCACTGACCGCTGCGGCACACCTGCACCAGAGCACACCTCCGCCTACCCCACTCCTGCTTTACAGGTGAAAATAGAGCAACATGACCGCTAGTCTTTCATTTTATTTATTTTCTGCTGTGTTTTACTTGCATCTATTTGAAAGAGTGAGTGTAAACACACAAAACTATTTTATTTTATATGCTGGAATGTGTAGAAAATATGTTTAAATGTTAAACAAATTTCTTCAAGTCAGAGAATGTTGCATATAATTAAATTTTTGCTTGATGTATAAAGTTAAAAGATTAAAACTGATAAAACAAGTTTTAAAAAGAGACTTTTTCATTTGATTACATTTTGTATGATGGATTATGCAGAAAAAGTAGAATTGGGCTGAAAGATCTATCGCTTTATCACCTCTTCAGGTTGTAAAGCGTGTTTTTAAAAAGTAACTAAGTAATTAATTACTTTTGAAAATAAGTAATCAGTAAAGTAACGGGATTACTTTTTGGGGGAAGTAATCAGTAATTAGTTACTGATTACTTTTTTCAAGTAACTTGACCAACACTGTTTAGGACATCCTGGCACCACACATTTGTTATGCTGGTAGAAGCTAATGTACCCTTAAGCTTCAAGCCTCAAGTGGAGATGTAGAAAGAGACACTTTTTCTCAATTTATACCATCTGAAGTCAAACATTTTGAGCGCCATTGTACAAGTTCTGTTTATTTAAAAACAAACTTTAAGGTCACTGGAGATCCCTTTAAAATACATGATCCTGGTAAAGTATACAAAAAACCATTAACACCTTAACTGCTTTTATTTAACACAGCAGCTCTATGGGCCTGTAGCCCCACCGAGACTACATCAGTCCAACTCTTACTGTAAAATATTAACGTTGCTTTTTATTTTTCCATCTGCTTGTCTGGATATTTAAAACAAACACTGAGTAGTACTTTCAAATAATCAGAAGGTACTTGAAAATGGTTCATTTCCTTACCCACACTGATAAGTAATTAACTATAGGAGGAAAACTCTCTAGTGTCATCTTTGTAGAAGGCTTTATCATTTAGTATAGATTTGTTTCATTTTCATCTACCACTCTTGCACGGAGTAAATTATCTATAGAAGGTGCAGTGTATAGTGCAAAGTCCCAGGTGCAAACCTGATATGAATTAAATATATATTGTTCCTCATATGAATGCTTAGAATTGGTAGGAATCTTTGATATAACAGAAGTTTGAACCGACTTTGGTTGCATAAATGGTAAACAGCCCATGTAAAGGTGAATAGATGTATAATGCTGTGCATACTAGTGAAATTCACTGGCTATTGCCATCAGCTATTGCCTGATTGCTAAGTCGATTAAAAGAAAAAACAAAAGACATTTGTTTGTATTTGCAAAGAATAACCCATGGATGGAAATGGAAATCTCAGCCTAAATATTCACTGACCTCACAGGAAGCCCTGTGAAGAAAAAATGGCTTTTGTCCACACAGGCTAAGACAGCAGACAAGCCAGTGGGTTCCCAGATTGGATGTGAAATAATTCCCTCAAATTATTTTAGTTTCTGCCAACAGTTCCAAAGGTATACCAAAATTATGTTTATAGAATTAAAAAGACATACAAGCAGTATTCAGCAAGTTTTTCCTCTTAATTTGTACATTTCCTTGTCTGTTTTTCATCTCCTCTCTGTCTCCTCTCTCACAGTCCCCCCTCTCTTTTCCCCACCTGCCTCATTTTTCCTTCCAGGAAGAGCAAGCTATGAGCGGTAGCTGATGGCAGGGTTACAGTGGAGTTCTTGCCAAAGAAGTGCTGGGCACGTTGCTGCATAGTAAACACCCAGGGCTCCTGCTCTTGACATGACGGGGGTCTCTAATTAAAGAGTGCAACAAGACACCCCTAGCCAAGGCTCTCCCTATCAGCCCAACACCCACAATTAAGTCCTCCATGGGATCCAAGGCGCTGCATTATTGATGGAGCAGAACGTTTGATTAGAAACTCTTAACTCAGCTCCGGAACAGAACAGCCAGTCCATTGTCATTAAACACCACTTAAACCAAGTCAAAACATACCAGTTGGACATGCTTCTTAAACATCCGGGTTATGATGAAGTTGGGGGTGAGGGTGGGAGGGCATTGGATTAAATATCAATGCCTCTGCTAACATATGCTGAGGGGTTTTATTCGTACGGGATAAAAAAAAGGTAAACAATATACAGTGGGGCAAAAAAGTATTTAGTCAGCCACCGATTGTGCAAATTCCCCCACTTAAAATGATGACAGAGGTCAGTAATTTGCACCAGAGGTACACTGCAACTGTGAGAGACAGAATGTGAAAAAAAAATCCATGAATCCACATGGTAGGATTTCTAAAGAATTTATTCGTAAATCAGGGTGGAAAATAAGTATTTGGTCAATAACAAAAATACAACTCAATACTTTGTAACATAACCTTTGTTGGCAATAACAGAGGTCAAACGTTTACTATAGGTCTTTACCAGGTTTGCACACACAGTAGCTGGTATTTTGGCCCATTCCTCCATGCAGATCTTCTCGAGAGCAGTGATGTTTTGGGGCTGTCGCCGAGCAACACGGACTTCCAACTCCCGCCACAGATTTTCTATGGGGTTGAGGTCTGGAGACTGGCTAGGCCACTCCAGGACTTTCAAATGCTTCTTACGGAGCCACTCCTTTGTTGCCCGGGCGGTGTGTTTTGGATCATTGTCATGTTGGAAGACCCAGCCTCGTTTCATCTTCAAAGTTCTCACTGATGGAAGGAGGTTTTGGCTCAAAATCTCACGATACATGGCCCCATTCATTCTGTCCTTAACACGGATCAGTCGTCCTGTCCCCTTGGCAGAAAAACAGCCCCATAGCATGATGTTTCCACCCCCATGCTTCACAGTAGGTATGGTGTTCTTGGGATGCAACTCAGTATTCTTCTTCCTCCAAACACGACGAGTTGAGTTTATACCAAAAAGTTCTACTTTGGTTTCATCTGACCACATGACATTCTCCCAATCCTCTGCTGTATCATCCATGTGCTCTCTGGCAAACTTCAGACGGGCCTGGACATGCACTGGCTTCAGCAGCGGAACACGTCTGGCACTGCGGGATTTGATTCCCTGCCGTTGTAGTGTGTTACTGATGGTGACCTTTGTTACTTTGGTCCCAGCTCTCTGCAGGTCATTCACCAGGTCCCCCCGTGTGGTTCTGGGATCTTTGCTCACCGTTCTCATGATCATTTTGACCCCACGGGATGAGGTCTTGCGTGGAGCCCCAGATCGAGGGAGATTATCAGTGGTCTTGTATGTCTTCCATTTTCTGATGATTGCTCCCACAGTTGATTTTTTCACACCAAGCTGCTTGCCTATTGTAGATTCACTCTTCCCAGTCTGGTGCAGGTCTACAATACTTTTCCTGGTGTCCTTCGAAAGCTCTTTGGTCTTGGCCATGGCGGAGTTTGGAGTCTGACTGTTTGAGGCTGTGGACAGGTGTCTTTTATACAGATGATGAGTTCAAACAGGTGCCATTCATACAGGTAACGAGTGGGGGACAGAAAAGCGTCTTACAGAAGACGTTACAGGTCTGTGAGAGCCAGAGATTTTCCTTGTTTGAGGTGACCAAATACTTATTTTCCACCCTAATTTACGAATAAATTCTTTACAAATCCTACCATGTGAATTCATGGATTTTTTTTTCACATTCTGTCTCTCACAGTTGAAGTGTACCTCTGGTGCAAATTACTGACCTCTGTCATCATTTTAAGTGGGGGAACTTGCACAATCGGTGGCTGACTAAATACTTTTTTGCCCCACTGTACCTGCAGGCCAGTTAATAGAGGTTTTTCTTGATGATTTGCAAAGAAGAGGAAAATTGTGGATTTTAGGTCCAGGAAACACATGTAAGAGATAAAAAAAGCAAGTGAACCACAACAATGTCAGCACCCCATATGATGAGTCAGTGAATGTTTGAAATTATAACAACCCCAACCAGGAAATATGTACTTACATCAAAGTCAGGCTGCTCTAAGTGGGACTAAACAGCATTACCGGCCCACATTCAATCAACTGTTGCCTGGTGCGTAGATAATGCATCACTTCATATCAAAAGCCTTTCTAATGAGAACAGGATGATGTATACAATACCAAAACATTCATACTCCAGTGTGGATGAAACATGTAGATGGAGATGTAATGGGGTGTCAAATTAAAGCATGCAGCAGCAAGCCATAACATGCACAGTGGTGGAAGCTCCACTTTAAACATATACATGAATTTTTCCCTTTAAAATAAACTGAACTCTTACACAGGAGCCTTGTGTTTGTGTGAATTTCTGCAAAAGACTATTAAGTGCATTTTTTTGCTCTGCATGCATGCTTGTGTGCGCATGTGTGCCTGCTGGGGAGTAGAGGGAATACTGCAAATTCGTCTGCTTTGCCTTTGCAATAGGCCTAATTAATACACACTCAAGGGTTGATAACATTGTGGCTGAAAGTAGATCTCCTTAAGAGATACTTAATCCAGCTAAAGATTGCACTGCTCCTCTCTCTTCCACAGCATCACAATCAAAGGTATTGGGTGGGTCTCTAGTGGACTCATTAGCAGGCTGTTGAGTGGTGGGGGTCTCAGCTAAGGCGCATCCCCCTATCAGCCCCAAATGCACACATATAAACCTCACCCTCACCGCATACATCTGTACACCGCTCACTGACCCAAGTGATCAGAGATGCTTGTGTTATTATGACATTCATTAAGCATCACTGATGGAAACCCAACACACTCCCATCAGCGCTGTAATTAATCACCACCTTATCGGCAAGCCACAAACTTCCCACTATCTGTGTGTGGTTGAAGTCTCCTCTTACTAGGGCAGGGGTCAAATATCAGGGACAGGAGTGATCAGTAGCTACTCAGTGGACATCATTCAGGCTAATGGAGGCTCTAGCATCACCTTTACGCAAGTGTTGCCACCCATAGCAGATCTCAAAGCAATGAATTAATACACCTGGCATGGGTATTTATAGCTACATGTAACAGTTGTAATATGTGCAGTTGTATTCTTTCTCATCTCAGAGCCCTTTAATATGACCTGTTTTACTATACATATACATTCTATTAATCTTCCAATAGCCTGCATTCTAACACTATCTGAAAGTAATGACCTCTGTATGGAAAACCACTGAGGTCCTTTCATGGGAGCAATCTGTATATCTATCCTTGTACCTGAGCTGAATTCATAATAACACAGGTTAGTAAGTGGGATCAGGTTAAAGAGTGCTAAGCCATGTTAAACCACTGCAGTACTGGAGCATGCATCATGTCCATGCATTAATAAAAGGCAACTATGCTATCATTATAAGCACCATACGTGCCGGGGCTGCACTTCCTGGCTGCTCTAATAGCTAACTGGTCAAGGGTGATTTATCTGATAAACTCCTTTTGTGTTCCACAAGCCTGAGAGATGGTTTAGTTCAGCCTAGTCTGCTATAATGTGCTTTATAAATACAAAAACAAATGGTTGCCTAGGGAGGAGGAAAGATGTAGCATGTATATTTGTGTTGGGTGGGGTGGGTGTAGGTCAAATTGTATCCTCTTGTGCCTTGGGGGGAGACAGGAAAAGCCTGAGTTATAACTCTTCCATCACCTGCCTTCTGCCTCACATGCATTACTCAGGATATAGCGCAAATTGCAGCCGGCATCCATTAGTTCTTTTCAGGGTTAATATTGATGTAGATATCATTCCTATCTGCTGTGTCATTTATTTGAAATACTATGTGCGAGGAGTAGCTCCGGCAGTGAATCAAATCAATTGATAGAGCAGTTAGCCTTGCAGCCCGGGCTGCCTGGGAGCTGCCGAGCGAGCATGAAATATTATGGAGATTGTTCTTTAAAGTGATCTCTTCATCATCATTTGTCTGCAGCCTGGGTGATCCTATCCCCCACTCTGCTGCCTTCCTCTTGGGCACCAGCTGTCATAACTAAATCAGCCGGATAATGCAGTCGTGCGCACAGTTCTACCGCATGCCCCTGCGACACCCGTCTTCATCCCCACCCCTCCTCTCCACTCAAACATCGACTGCCTTCCTTCTCTGCTCCCTTCACCTTCTCTGTGCTGCAGCCACACGTGTCAAAGAGCATCCAGAGAGTCGCTCATCATCTCTACTGATGGCCCTCCTCTCTGGGGCCTGCTTGTTTGTGTCACTTCCTATGTGCAGGTCTGCTAGTTCATGTCACCCTTTGTAGCAGGGGAGGGCACGCCTGCTGTTTTACTTCATGTTTGGCTGCTTGTGACGGGCAAAGAGGTGTAGTACAGAGTTCAGTGACAATCCTCCTGTATGTTATGACAGCCAGTTGAGCTGCCACTCTGAACTATGCCGTAAGTGAATATGACGGAGACCGTTTTTATGGTGCTCTTCACAGTCTGTTGGGATGCGGCTGGATGACTGTTTTTACGGCCCATAAATGGAGTGGTGTGCATATTTTCTGAGTCATTAGGAGGACAGTCAGGAGACATACTCAGAAGGAGATGCACGCCACTTAGGCCAGACTGTTTACCATTGTAAAAACCTCATCACTGAGCCTCTCAGAATGATGTAAACTCTTACTCGGAGAACATTTCCATGTGTCAGTGAGAGATGAGATGAGAGGGCATCTTCAATGAGGATACTGAGAGGATACAAGGCCTTAGAGGAAAAAGCTGCATTATTCAGTGTCAGGACACCCAGAACCTGGAGACGGTCATGCCATCCTGATCAGTGCTTCATAGCCTACTGATATTACAGTCAACAGACAGGTATTGTAACAGTGTCGGCCTTAAACCTTTCCAAGACAATGCTCAGAGGATGCCAAAAATGCAGTTTCCTTAAAACGTCCTTCAATTTCTTATCAAAAAAGAAGCTTGATATTTGTTTTTCTGCTTTAGGAAAATGCTGACATTTCCATTAATGAGATCTGATTGTGGCAGACTGCAAAACAAACACACAATTATGCCATTAACCCAAACATTTAAAAGAGCTAGGATATTCACAGGCCAAACAGTATCAAGTCATACATTTATACCAATTATGTGCTGACAAAATAGGCGTCTATATTGTTGAGACAATGATGTCATACACAAGCCAGTAACATTTATATTTTCTAAACGAGTCACTCTAGGCAGCCTGGCCGAGGCGGTGACATCTGCATGACTGTTAGTCAAAGGAACAATGAGTGCTCTTAGCAGAGAACAGAACCACTATTTGTCACTGTATGCTGATAAAATTCATACAGGGGCATTGTATGGGTCTGAAAATGGATGTTGAATTCATTAATCAAAGCCAGATGGATTATGTGCTCTGTGGGTTATGTTCAATTGCTTACTCTAGGAGATACAGAGGTTTAAAAGGCCACAGTGTGTGCGTACATACACATTCACTTGTGTGTGTCAGTTCCCAATGAGTGATGATGACCACTGGCTCACCATATTGATCAGGAGAAGCCGAGGAGGGCTGTGAGATAGATAGCAATACACAAGCTATAGCATACGCATCTCCCCGTGGCTGGGGTTAGAAAGTTTGTCTTATGCTTGGTGCCCGTGAAAGCTGTAATTTAAGCTTTAGACTTAATAAAAGAAACATTAAAGAAAGTATGCAAGTAAGCTGGAAAACAAGTTACCTAAAAAAACAAACAAACAAAAAAACCTAAATTAAGGAGGGAAAGGGGGCTCAAGCAGGGTGCAAAGAATGCAGAGGTTAATAAATATAAATACCACTGAGACCACCCATCCAAAAAATTTAAGTTATGCACTCAGACCGCTGTAAGATACTGTTAGCATATGCTTTGCAGATGTAACCATCATTGAAGACCTTCATTATACTCGAAAGCGAGTTAGAGAAAAACTGTATAGTTACAGGAATCAGAAGGTGGCTGCCAGCTTCCTGTTTGTTCAAAAGATTTGTGGTCAGTTATAAAAACTGAGTTCAGTTTTTATAAATTCAAAAGAGCAACTGTAAGTAGTATTTCAGTGTGATACAGGATTGACATATAGTTATATATCTTTAAAAACAAACAAACAAACAAACAAAAACAGTGAATTTCTTCAACTTGGATTTTATCCAACAAAGAATGATCTGGATACATTTATGTACGCTCCATGAGAATATTAAACAACCGCCACGCTGCCACACTAGAATGTGTTAAATTTGTGACTCATATTCCAACACCAGCTGGATGCCATCCCCACCCAGCAGCCCGACGCTGATTGGACAGGTAGATGTAAAGAGCATGTTGCTTCCCTCCGCAATTTTTCCACAGATTCAGCAGAAAGTATTTTATAGCACATTTTTTTGTCTCACCAATCCAAACAATGTGTGTGAGCTCTGTACCGTCACACACATGGCTCGGCCCTGGCTTGGCAAAGTGCATTTCTCTCTCTCTTTCGTCCCGTGGTTATTAATTATATAGATATTGTACTGGCACAGAGCAGAATAGGGCTGCTAGATAGCTTTGGAGGTTCATCTTAAGTCAGACTCTGAAGTTTAATTTCAGCGTTGGACTTTAATATCCCTTTGCGTGGTCCAAGTGGTGCTCTGTTCTTTCTCTGCCGGCAGCAGAGGGACATACAAGGCAATGGCAGTAGGGGAACAGCCTATGTAGGACAGCCTCTCATGGCTCCCTGGGGGCAGATTTGTGCAAACTACACTACAAATTACACAGTGGGTTGCTGTGCACCCTGAGCCAGTGTAAACAACAACATCGTTTCCTCTCTTATGCTATGAATCAAACTGAACTTATATGACCCAAGACCGAGTCCACACCCATACTTTCTACGTCCTTCAAACCCTTTTAATGACACACCTACGTAGTAGTGTTTAACCCCGAGCTAGCTTCCTCTCTCCTCCCCCTCCCCCTGACTTCATTCATGAAAACTCCTCCTCTGTACGCCCCACTGCTCTCAGCGTGTCACACTCTGCAGCTGTTTCATTTTAGGAACTGGGGACTCCAGAAGTTTGCCTCGCAGCCACCAGTCTGCTCTCAGAGCCAAGTGGAAACCACAGCCAATACTTGTCCGAAGTGCTCTGGCAAAGTTAAATATAGAGCCCCTCAGTTGTTGTAAGAGATTTAATAAATTCCTCCTTCAAAGTTAGCATAATGCTCTCTGGTTTAAAAGACCAAAGTCCTCTTGCTTGTTATTTCCCAGGCCTATTTGTTGATCTCTCATTGCTGGAATATAACATTTCAGTAATGGTCTGCTGCAAACCAGCTGATGTGTTTAATAAACTTTACTGTGCCTCAGTCTGGGAGCTACCTCCCACTTAGTTACAGACGTGGAGGAAAGCACTGGGCCATAGCAGCTGAGAATAATTCATTAACACCATATATAACTAAACACCAATAATCAGTCACAGCTTAATATCCTTATCATTTTTTATAAAACAGGAAAATAAGACGAACCCTGAAACAAACAATTTCCTAACAATAATCACAGTATCATTATCAACAAGCAAACAAACTTTACTGACACCATAACTGATTTAAGCTGTCTTGAAATGCTTTACATATTGCATAAGGATTTTCCACAAAGGGGAACTGTGATAGATCCAAGATGTGTGGTGCAGTTATGAAATGGCTTCCATGCCAAGCCACGTGGTAAACAGGGAAATGCAAAGATCACTATTTTTTTTAACAAACAAGGCAAAACCCTGCAGATAGCACAGCTGTTTTACTGAAAGTGAACATTTATATGTTTAATATTTACATTTAGTTCAACTCACTTTCAACTCACAGTTTGAAGTAACAGTTCATTTGAAGTAACACTGCATTTAAATAAGGTAAAGGAGAAAACAGATACATGTGCCTTTGCCGTACGTTTTCTTAGAACCCAGCAAATGTCATACTGGCTTGTTTTTCATTCCTGCCACATTATTGCTTATGATCCCTGCATATGTGACTCTGCCTGCTTTTCTGTGCATTTGGTACGACTGATTATTTTCTGAAACTCTTCAAAACTGTAACAAGGGCAGTGCGTACAGTCGATCTGTATCTTCAGATATCGTTAGTAGGGGGCGGGCTGGCAGAGCCCTTCACCAATATGCGTACCAGCTGCAGGCCTCTGCCTGGCAGTGTGCTCTGCTTCAGACAGAGGGGGCTCTGTGGTGGAGGTCTGTGTCACGCCATCAGAATGTGTGGCAGCGTGCTGTGGGTCCTGAGAAAAAGCGCCTGAAGCTCTGCATTATCAGCTGGGTTGATAACAGCATGGAAACACTGAGGCCAACAGGAAAGACATGCAGGGATCCTTCCCAGACCTGGCCACTGTTCTCTTTTCACTGCCAATAACCCTTGACATGACTGGTGTTTAGAAACTCTCTTGCCAGGCTGTTAGCAAAGAAACTGGCCTGTGAATGCAGGTTAAGGAGACTCTGAGGGAAAATGTGAATGCCTGTGCTAAAAAAAACATTAAGGGATGATGTCATAAAGGCGCATCTTGAGTTCCTGTAAACTTTCATTTATTCGCACAGATATGGAAAAAAGCACCATTTGTAAGTTGCTTTAAATCTTTTTCCCTTCATATTGTTTTTACTATAGAATGATGAGGTGTAAGGTGAGATTGGGTTTTAGAATCACATTTACACAAAGTTGAAGCAAAGCGTAAAATATAGATTAAAACATAATATAATGGTGTGACAGGCATATTGTTTAAATGCTAGTAACAGTAAAACAACACCAACAAATTCATATATTTTTTAAAAATGTATGAAGATTTAATTCATTATCGGTAAAATTTTGCAAATAGGTTGAGAGTGGCCCAGAAATGGCTCTAAAAGTGTCATACTTGGAATAAAAGAAGAAGAAAATCCCCTTATGGAAGAAAATAATAAGGTTAAATGGCCAAAGGTCAGTAACGTGATGGGATTAAGAAAGTGCATATAGTTCATGAAAGACTGCAACAATTTAAGAATAATGTTTTTCATTTTAAAACTGATAAGAATTTGGGTGTTTTGTAAATTATATAACAAAAGAACAGAAGAGGCAAAGGACAGAAAAAGTTTCCTGATGTTGAATGGCAGTAATGTTTGGTCCCACACGACAAGTTTGCACTCGAAAGTTGAGTGGGAGCAGTCAGCATCATTGATGGTGTGGAGGGGCATTAGTGGATATCTGTGAAGGCACCATTAATGCTGAATGATCTAAGTAGTTTTCTGAGCTTTTCATACTCTCATCAATGTCTTTTGAAGAACTCCCAGGTTATTTCAGCTACACACCTGGGGATTATATAACACCACATTCTCCGTGGCTCCAGAAACAGTTTGGTCTGGCTACAGACCAGACCTGTCCCCCACTGAAACGATCTGGTATATTAGAGGTGGGAAACTATTTTCCCCATGGGGCCACAACTGGAACCTAACATCTACTCTTACAAGTAGTAGTTTATAAAGAGCTAAAATTAATATTGAGCAAAATGGAGTTCATCTCATCTTTGTGGTCCTCCACAACAGTCCCAGGTTCTTATGGGATCCTTTGGAAAAATTAAGCGCCAAGCCCTATTTTAGACAACAGAAAAAATAGCACAAGAGAGCATGAACAGTCAAGATGTAATACTTCTATATCAAGTAAAAAATTTCTTTTATTGTTTTTTTTACACTTTACAATATTTTTTAGAACAGAGTGCATATTTTTATGTTTTCATTTGTATTTATATTTTTAGTTTTTTTCTCACATAATAAAATAATCTGTGAATTAACAGGATATGCCCACACACCATGTAGAAAAACACCTCCATACCACTGAGCCTTCTTCATGTTGTCTGCACATGATGTTACTTCCATGCATAAACAGGTAGTCAGGGCGGACATGTGAAAATAGGGCTTTAATTAATACCATGTTTAATTTCCCCTATCCCCCTTACCCTGCCACACATCCTCCAGCCACACATTAACTTGGGGAGAAGAGCCGAACAAAACACCCCTCTGCTCATCTCCCCTCCCATCTCTTCCTTCTCAGAGGGGAAGAGTGCAGATGTGAGCAGGGTCAAATAAATAGCCGCGATTCAGCTGCAATTCCACTTTGACATCCACTTAGCCTCAGGTTCCCTCTGCCAGCAGCCACCTGTTGCTCTTCTTTAAACACTGCCTGGTGAGGAGGAAGTTTTCTCATGTGGAACTGAGCCCCCTACCTCCCCCGAATATACTCCCAGGAACTGTAATGGCTTAAATAAAATTGTGTAGGACCTTGGAAGCGTCATTCAGGCCTTTTACATGCTTCAGAATAACCCAGACAGAGGAGCAAAGAAAATGGGGAAAGAAGGGGGTGGGGGTTGGTGAGTAAAGAGAGATACAGAGATTCAGCCATGTGGCCAGATGCTAAGACCATCAGGTCTGTGTGTGAACAGAGCGACAAGAGGGATTTACTGTAGTCTACAGAACTGGATATAAAGTAGCAGGATTCAGACATCTGGTGTGATTTTGCTTGTCTTCTAAGGAAAAGTCAAATATAAGAGAAGAAAAGAATACATGAGTTGTCATTATATTCCACAATAAGCAGCTCTGTGTTTAGCATTTCCACAATAAATCTTTGGAAAAATGGCAGTTATTTTATGTTGTGCATTGCAGGAAATTGCACTGCACTGGGTTTAAAGTTTTATAGATCTGGGAAACTATGCATCGGTAGCGTCACGTTATATAAACTGCTCCTTTGATCAAACCTAATTATACACATGCAATTACCAAAGTGAAATTAGCAACATTTAAATGCATCCATTTACTTGATTAAAGTTAGATGATGAGAGTGAGATAAGTGAAGACCAATACTCGAGGAGATGAAAGCAATAGGTCCAGATATTGGGTGTCAGGTGAAGTGCACACAAACTTGGCAAAAGACTGTGACACAAAAAGGAAAAAAAAAAAAAAACCACAGGTAAATAAATGAAGAGCGATGACCGTGTCACATCCTACCCGTCGAGCTCGACTGGGTGTCGTGTAAAGCTTAAAGCTTCGCCCCAGAGTGTCGTGTGCTCCCACATGGGTCCTGCCACAGATGCACAGGGCCTCTGGTTACAATACTGAGAAATCCTGCCTGCTCAGACCCAGCTCTATTACTTAGGCCGGAACAAAGATTCAAGGGTAAGTGCCTACCTGAAGTAAATGTAGAAGCGGCCAGATTTACGGAGCTCAAATGTGTCAAAGAGGAGCTCTCTTATGTATGATGCATTGCTGATAAAGCTAATTATGATCCTTTTAACAGCGCTACTACTGCTGTGGCTTTGTCAACCTGGAGAACAGGTATGTTACCAAGTGTCCTCATGTTAACTAGTACCACGAAGGAACAGGTGCCAAGCAGGGAGAAAGCAGTCAGAGACAGGTCTACCGTGTTACTGAGCCGAGCTAAGTCTGTCCAGCCTCCTCTGGATGTATGACTGAAATACTGCTACTACTAGCTGGGGAATAGGAAAGCATCTGTCACCCCTTTTAAATCCCCAAAGAAAAGTAAACCAGGTCCAGAGTTTCATTGGTAGTACTCACACAGCAGATGTCTTAAAGCAGTCCCAGGACATTCAAGCATTTAGGAAAGCACCTCTGTCTTAGCAATAATTAGCCTAAATGGATCTCTTTCTCCATTTCCCTCCTTGTCTCCTTGCCTCAGTCTCTTTTCAGGCACTGATATGAATAATGATCCAGGGGGTTAACAGCAGGTCACACGGAGCTCCATGTCTGCCACGTTATTCATTTGGTGCAATGAGAAATTGATCACATTATTGTGTTAAGAGGGACCTGATTCGTTATAATCAGCCCAGTATTGGCAGGACTGGCCCGCGGGCCCTACTATTACATTAGGAATGCTCAGGCAGCCATAGGTCAGCACCACTCAGACCATTTTACAACTTCACATCACCTCCTTGACCTTTTAATGACCACTGACAGAGACAAAAGAAAAGCAATATATGACAGACCAATATTAGCTGCTGGTTAAACTCCATGCATCTTCAGGGTAGAAGGAGATTTGCTAAAGGGGCACAGGGACGGTTGTGTCCCCCACAATTATTTAAGTGTGTTTTCAGGCAACTAAACACTGTGCATGCGTGTGCAAGACTGCCCTACGCGCAACACTCGTAGGCCATGACCTAAAAGCTATATTTCTGTCAAAAAGATTGACATTTATTGGGGAGGTCATGACAAAATTAGCAGAAAGTCAATCATTCAACTATTTAAAAAATGTACAATTTTGAGTAGTGGGTGCTTTAAAACAGTTTCTTTGACTGTTTGCTCCATTTTCCAAATGAATGAAAAACTGTGTAAACGACCAGGTGCACTAACCCATTTCCCCCCGAGGTTACATCATGCCAGCTCATTAATCAAATGAGTCAGCTGCTCTGTTTGCACTGGGTCAGAATGTATTGGTTAGTGCTTGTTGATTTAACCATAACACCTCAGCACATAGAAAAGGCCTTGGATCTAAGTTTAATCTTCAACAAGACTTCATGATGTTTTATTTCATCAACAGCCACCAATCAGTTTATCATCTAGTGTGCTTCACTCAAAGCTGGTATGTGTGTAACTTTAATATTGTTAGTAGGTTATTACACAGGTTGCTCCCTGCACCTTGCTAAATAGTGGTTTTACAACATGTCAGCGAGCTTGTGAAGTTAAACTTGCCCTTGCAGGGAGGGCAAATAAAGCGTAATCAGAATGGACACACTGCATTTACATTAACAGTCTGATTTTGATTTTGATGGAAGACATTTGCCAGTCTGTTAATGTTGGCACATCTTTAAGCCTTGCAAAGTGAGAAAACCATCAGGATAAACATTTATGTCAAGCCTACCAATAATAGCTGTTTAAATAATGACCTTTTATTTTTATTGATGAAGTAACTCTTTTATGAGCAAACCTAAATGACCAAGCTTTTACCTGTCTACAGCTTCAGTAACATTTAAACTAATTGCCTTTGCTTAGGTAAATATTAGATCTGTGCAAGAATAATGAATCCAGGGCCTAAAAACATTGTGGAATTAGACCTCGTTGGTAATAGCTTAAGGGCCATTTACAAAACTTGGGAGATGGCTTCTTTTTTTCCTTTTTTTTCCTTAATGCAAGCACCACGTCACAATGCAGATTTTGTTTTAATTTCTTGTCAAAGTTCCTAGCTGTGATCATTTTCTTTAGTGGAGCCATTTTTTGAATGTAATTAGCATTTAAATCAAATAACACCACCGTCGCCTGAGCAAAATATTTCAGTATGCTTTCCACCTCTGGAAAACACTTCTTACTCTCCCTGATGCACGCTTTCATCCCCCAACTCCCCCCAGATTGCTACGGCTGTTTACAGTGAAAAACATCTGCATTGAAATTATTCCACTTCCTGAGGCTTGAATAAAATAAAGTCTCTACAAAACAACAACAGGAAGAGGGCCATTTTTACAATAGCTGTGTTTAAACACGTGCACGAATTTGGTGACGCCTGTGAGCACATACTGTGTCGGCTGTGTCGGGCTGATGCAAAATAGCACCCTATTTACACATTAGCAGAAGATGAAAATATCTGTCTGCTGATTTTTTTTGTTTAGTTTTCACCGTAAACTGGCGAAAATAATTTACATTTTCATCTGTCAGTTTTCTCGCTTTTAGGCACACTAAGCTATAGAGATTTATTTTTTTTTCAATCTGTAGCATTCCATTTTTTAAGTGAAGTTGTTAAAGTTAGACAGTTTTGATCATTAAAAAAACATCGATTAAAAAAAAAATTTGTAAAATTTGCACTTCATAAAAATTGCCTAACATTCTGCACAACTGAAAATTGCCCACTTAGGATTTAAAACTTAAAATGCAGCATACAAATTTGACAACATTTCTTCTTTTTGTTCTTCCTCTAATTTCTGGATCAATTTAACCCCAAGACATTCGGCTTCAAATAGGAAAGAGAAAAAGCTGCAATTTCTGGTTTAAACAATCCTTGTCACTCTCCATGCTGCTCAAAACTTGTTTAAAAATGTCTCAGCGTCACCCTGAAATGTTTACACAAGGAGTTGTGCATGCAGAATTAATCTTACGGGCTTACAATTAAGACATTGAAGAATTTCCCTCAACATGAGATGAGGCTGGCAACCTCGTTCTCTCCCCTAACAGTAGCCTTGAGAAAGTGTGTGTACATAAACCTCCTGTGGTTACTCAAATGTTGTAAACTGTATAACTAAAGCTTAGGCCTCATTCATAAGCTGTTTACCTTGTCGATAAATCACGGCGTCCCTCGAGCGACAAGTAGTGACAGGACGCTGAAGAGAAGAAGGATGGATTTGAATTGTTAAACCTGAGCCAAAGTAAACCTGAACGGATAGAAGTCAGTTAACTCTGAAGGTTTTTGTGTTTGGGTTGTATTAGCTGTAACTAGAGAAATGGATACTTTAAGTCAGAGACAACAAACAATATTTATCTGTTCAAATAATTACATTAAAAAGCCTGTTATGTGTTGGAGCACAGGAGAAAACAGAGTGCTGGCCAAAACAACACAGGTGTAGATTTAAGTCATTCAAAAAGTTTGTGAGCCCTCATCAGTATTAAACCGTTAGTCAGAGAAAAATTTTAAAGTTGTATTTTAAGACAAGTCACATTAAAAAGTGTTACAATTTGCTCAAAATTATTGACAAAAATAAGTAATTAAACAAATTATAATAGTAATTAAATTGTTTTTTCCCAGTTGAATTTTTGGTCAGTAACTGGTTACAAAAAAAAAGAAGAAAATTCATACACAAAACACACATTAAACTAAATGAAAAACCCAAAATAAACAGTTAAAAAATTTAAAAAAAAAAGTGACACACAAAAGAGAAACAAAAAAGAATGAAAAGAAAAAAAATACACATAACTTTAATGTAACCCTTTACATGGAACTTGCGGTGACTACATACTGACTGCTTCATCAATAATCTATAATCTTGGTAATCTAACCTTTTATCTGGCAATGAACCATATTTGGTAACTTTAGTGGACAAAAAACAGCCTCAATTTTGTTTTATACACACTTTTTGGGAAAAAAAAAATTCACTGTAGCACATTTATGGTATCTTTATGGCCCTGGACTTTTAAGGGGAAAAAATTGGACAAATACAAAAAAGTCCTGTAATACAAGAATAGCACAAGAGTTAAAATTGACAATTTTCTAGTATTTTCATGAGTGCCCTATAAAGAGCTGAAGTACAAATGTAACTAGTAACTTTCTAAAGCTGTCAAAGTATTGAAAGAAAAGTGCAATGCTTCTGCACAAATATTGAAAAGTATGCATAAAATACACTAAAATGGGATTTAATTGTCCTGAATTGTAATTGTACTGAAACACATTACTTGAATAAATACACTCTACAATACCAGTAAATATAGCAAAAGCAGATTAATAACTAATCTCAACTTCAAATTTGACATCATTGCGTAAAGAAGATTCATTCAGTACTTATTCAAGGGAACACACATTCACAGGCTTACTTACTCATCATATTGAGCTGTACAAATGCCGTTTCTGTTGTCCCACCACTTTGTTTCACTGCATTACACTTGAATGCTCTCACTGTTAATCAAAGCACCTTCTCGTGGCTGTTTACGCTACAGCTTTTTATTCCAGCATCACTGCTGCGTTGCTCACACACTAATGGCTCTGTTGTTGCTTACTGCATCTCAGCTTGTCGCTTTTGTGTTGCCCAACACAAACAGTGTCATGTTGTTATTTATTTATTTATTTTTTTACCATTACTGCAACTTAGAAAGTGCTTTCAGTCAGATAGTGTGGAGCTGAAACAACAGGTTACGTGAGCTGTTTACAAGCTGCTGAAAGGGCCTAACAGGTTCTTCATAGGGGGAACTTTTCTTGCTAAGTGAGACAACAGATTACACTTTGGCACATTTCTCGAGAGACTGCAGCCTGCTCCGCACCACAGCGCCACATTCCTCATATCTGTGAGTAAGTGTTCACTTGATACCCTCTTCAAAAGGGTAGCACGGCAGACCTGCACCACATATTGCGCATGTAAGTGATGGATGACCATTTCAACAGGGTTTCATGTCTTTACATAGAAATCTACCTTGAGCTACAGTATATCTTCTGCTACATTTGCCAGGAGACAGTATGTATTGTGTACTGCTGAATTAAGTGTATATTAAACTGTCAGTAACATAACTACGCCCACGTCCAGTTATTGACGCACAACAGTATCATATCTCTTTGTATCCTTACACTGTGTCTCAGTTACAACTCCAAGGAGAAGCACATGCTGTGACAGAAGCCAACACGGTCACGACACTGAACCTCTTAGCTACAGACAGTGTCAAGGGTCAATTTGTTTCTCTGAGGGTTTCCTCAGTCACCTTCAGTACCTCCACCTAGGATCGATGATGCTTGACTCACTCTGAAAGTCACTCAGTAAGCAGTGTGAAAGCAACTAGCAAACAACAGTTTTGTAAAAAGAAAAGCCTCATTACAGGATACAAAAAGTCTACTCATCAATATTTCAGTAGCAGGTATCACTTCTTAAAGCTGTTTTTTTTGTGTGTGTTCAAAACAGATCTCACTTCAGGTTGTTCTTCTTACTTTGAGAGTAAATACTGACTAGGATTACTGTATTCCATTAATTTAGCCCATATAAATAAAATTATTTGCATTTTGTTGTATTATTTCATCTTCTGTACTTCAGCAGTACTTTCAAATGCTGTATCCTCTATCCAAGCATCTCTAGAGTATCAGTAAAACCTCTGAATAATATATTTAATATTATTTAAATATATAATATTTTAATATTATTATTTTCCATGTACTTATATGATTATTACCTTTTATTTGTCTTTTTCAAACAAAACACATGCAATACCTATATTTGTCTGTTATTGTGTAAATACTTACGCTATTGTGTACTTCACACACATGGAGAAATGCCAAACTACCTTTCATTGTTCTTGTAACAGTGACAATAAAAAGCTATTCTATTCTATTCTATTCTATTCTATTCTATTCTATTCTATTATAGTTATAATATCTTCTATGGGACCAAATCTCATGCAACTGGGAGCAAAGGACACTGTTTTTGTTTTTTTTTACTGGATGTGAACTTAATTTTAATAAATGTTATAACTTACAGCAAATTACCCCAAATACCACTTAGCTATGAGTTGTGGACCACTGGGGGTCCCCAGACCCTACTTTAAGAACAATTGTCATAAAAATCTGTATGCAAATAAATATAAGATAACTAACCTATACTGTGTCAGTTAATCTAGAGACCAAGTTAACACAGAGGATGAAACGCAGCCCATGGTAGCAGTTATTAATATGGCATGTGAAAACAATTTACTACTTCCTGTAGTAAATAGTGTCGTTGTATTGTTTTTCTCATAATACATGTTATTTAAGAAAAAATGTAGCCCAAGTTCAACAGTAAATTACAGTATGAGAGAAAAAAATCCAGTGAGCTATATAATACATATGAAACGTAAATATTATTACATCTTTTCTATTTCCTTTTCCAACTGTGTAAACAAAACCATCAGAAATAACAGAAGTTTGTCTTTCATCTAATTTTAATGCTTTACCTAAAATAAAGGACACCTCTTGATTACTTGCAAGTAAATTGAATATGTATTTATCCTTCAGGTAAGCAAAGCAGGGTCATATTAATCCCTTGGTATATCTGAAATAATGATGTTAATTGAGCTGTTTCACAACTCGTACTGCAAAGCGTACTGCTAGTAGAAATGTATGGCCATGTATTATTCTTGCAATGAATATCTCCTTTTGGAAATCTGCCCCCCAGACTTCAGAAATTAACAACTGAAACCTCAGTGCAGCAGGCCTGCCGCTGTGTGTGTTTTACACCAGCAATAATGCAGTTTTTACCTGGTAAGGTCACCCTGTAGTCCACTTTGAGTCTGGCAGAGTCGAGAAAGAAGATATCCAGTCCAATTTACGATGGGCCAGCCCAGTAAACCTGGAGTCAGTCTGCAAGTGAAGGGTGGAATAAAAGAGTTTCTCAGGTTTAGAAGGCCCAGCTGAAAGCACTAGAGCCCTTTCCCACTGAGAACTGTACCTCTCTAAATTACACTGACACTGCTCAATTAATCCAGGAGAATTGTTTCAACTATACAACACCCAGCTGGTTCATTTGCTATGAAGGTTTCTCCCCACAAAGAGCACAATTTAAGTTTGGAGGTCACAGTTCAGGATAGGAAAGAATATTTTAGGAACAAATAAATATTTAAAATAAACACTTCATTCTAACTATGGATAAACAAGTTGAATTCCAGTCAGTGTTTATCTCTAAATACCTGTTATTGCAAATTATAGGATTATAGGAATTACTTAACAAGCAAAAGTGCTTACAAACACTCTTTCATTATGCATGATATCACTGAGAAAGTATGTAAGTGGAAACGACTAGTTTTACATTTTTGGTCATGGAACTCTATGGCGGCACATGGCCCCTTTGTCTGAGTGGGATTATCAGGAGCGAGCGCTCACAAAAGGAAATGCTTGTGGAGCTACAGTAACAGAAGGATAAAATCAGCCGTGTGATGATTGGGGTGACACATTTGTTTGGCTGTAATGAAAATAAGCCCATTGATGGTGCATTCAGTCATAGGCCTGAACCCCCCCGACTCCACATCCTGTCTCTTTATCCTTCATACAAGTGGCAGACAGATAGCGGCTCGGGGGATATTGCCGCAGCCACTGGGTGTTTGTGTGTGTGCAGAGCTGTCAACCTGTCACTTTGAATATACCGCTGATGTGTATGACAGAGTTGTCTGTGCTGCTTTCCACAAGCTGATCAGTTTATGTAAATCTGAAGACTTTAAGCACATTAAACACTACACAGAATGACACGCTTTAAGAACAAGTTAATGCAGTGCTCTTCTTTGAAACTTTGCTTGTTGCTGTAGGTAAACTTCAAAAGCTGAAACTAACAAAATAAAATGAGCAATTCCATAGAGAATACACATACAAATTAATACATTTAGTGTTTGGTTTTGTGCTTTTCTTTTAATAGCGTTTGCTGATCTAACCGCAAATCCTCCAAAATATCAGACAGTCCAACTTATTTAAGTTCAGCTTTATTTACTCTAAATGAGCTACAATTTAATTCATAGCTGTTTTAGTATGAGGTTAAATGAATCACAGCACAGAAAACACACCCATGGAAAATAGTAGGTAGCACTCTGGCACAACTCTAACATGTGAGACATTGCAATTAAGTAAAAGTATAAATGACACAGCCAAGTAGAGGTTTTGGGCCTTCTCACCATCTATATCACCACCTTCTTTTTAAGCCATGGCAGAGGCCTACAGTGCAGATAAAACGTAAGGCGAGATGGTAAATCCAAGGCCCCCTTGAAGTGTTTGATCTCCGGATAGCGTCTGTGAGTCACCCCTCTGTGTGTGTTTCAGACACTGGGAGTAAGAGCACACATATACAACACATATCTCCACCAGGAACCTGCCCTCAGTGTACCACAGAAGCAACTGGATGACTTCAGACTCACTGTATCTAAATCTACACTGCACCACCAAAGCCCAGGGCTCAGACATGCCACACACAGGATTCAAATCTATGTCCCACATGCACATGTTCACACTGCCAAATGCAGCTGTTGTGTACAGACTACTGAAGTGGCTCAGAGAACATGATAAAGAAAGCAGCAGGCATTTATCTGCAGTCCTTGATCTGGTCTGGTGCTCTTTGAGGAACAAATCTCTGCTTTTTGCATTGCTCATCCATATTGGAACTTTACATCTCTTCCACTTATTCAAGAACACATAAATTGCGGCAGAATAAATATGTTGTGTAAAACTTCAAAAGAAACTTTAATAGAAACTTTGTTTTGTTTCAGATTTTTAAACATTTTTTAAACAGTTTTTATAAAGAAAACATTTTGTCCATCCAGCCATCCATCTCCTGCTGCTTATCTCTTGTTAGGCTTTGCCTAACAAGAGAAGCCCACATCTCCCTCTCCCCAGCCACCTCCTCCAGCTCATATGGGGAAACACCACTGTGTCCCAAGGCCAGCTGAGAGATGTAATCTCTCCAGCATATCCTTGGTCTACCCTGGGGCTTGCTCCTGGTAGGACATACCCAGAATCACACACACACACACACACACACACACACACACACACACACACACACACACACACACACACAAAAAACTGATCATTCATCCCATGGCCTAGAGTGCCCTAGTGCCTCGTGCACTTGAAAATCCTTATGGTCAAACATGGTGTTTGTTATAAACTAACAGTGATTGGCACAGAGGTCCAATAAGAGAACAACACTGGGTTTTAGATCAGGCAGACTCTTCCTCCTGATCACACCACGCCAGATTTTACTGTCTTTGCCAACATGAGTGTTGAATTCTCACAGTCGGTGAAGGGATGTCCACTTGTGGCATCCTCCAGCACCTGGTGACTGAAAGAAGGTTGGGTACTCTAAAATGTCCTTTAGGACATAAGTGCAAAAGTCGGTCAGGGCCTGCTCCCTGACCCAAAAGCACAAGGAAACAACCACTGGGGAAAACCCCAATGTACAGGCAGCAAACAGAGTTGATACAGTTATACCCAGATTGGAAGAGAGACTAGTACCTCTATAGGAAACTGGTTCCATGACCCAAGCCATGCGTTGAGTTTGCCAAACTATAGCTAGCTGGTATCTCTCAGTCTCATGGACTAGCTCAGTTTTTTTCCAAATCAGATAGATCAGTGCTTGGCAACTCCAGGCATCAAGGGCCCTGTAGGTTTTAGATGGGTCCTTGATCCAACACAGCTGATTCAAATGGCTAAATTACCTCAACAACATATCTTGTATTTCCCCAGAGCCTGTAATGAACTAATCATTTGATTCAGGTGCTTTGACCCAGGGTGACATATAAAACCTGCAGGACACCGACCCTCGAGGCTTGGAGTTGCCCACCCCTGAGATATGATGGATCCTTTTCATGTTATAGGAGGTAGTTTTCAAAAACTGGGCATCAGACTGTCCATCTCCACTCTTTACTGCCACCTGAAACACATTTCACCCCACTGCTACAGCACCTTCTGCAGGTTGTGAGACCACAACAGGGGTTGTCATCTTCTCTTCTGGCTGAATCCAACTGGGCCACAAGGGCTAAGACCCAGCCACCAGATCCTCTCCCTTAAGCTCCCTCCCCTGTCCTTATTCCAGGGTGTGCCCCAGTAACCCTGTGGTGGCAGGATATAGTACGGTAGTCTCTTGGTCATTTCTTCATTGGAACTTTGTGAATCGTTCTTCATCTGACCCCTTACCCAGAATCAAATTGCTTTAGGAGGAACCTATCAGGGACCAAATCTATCAATACCCTAGTCCCTAAGATCACTGGGCGACACACAACTCTTCACCACAGCAACATGGAAATTCAGGGACAGGAGAAAAATTGGTATTTTCTGTCTACACAGGGGCTTTTAGTCTAGATTCTAAATAAATAGCAAATTAGTAGCAATTTGCTACAGAACTTTTTTGATTTGCTACCAGATAAATTCTGGCGAAACTGAAGGTTGACTTTCCTTTCTAAAACAATGACCAGTGCTCACGGTAAAGAAAACGGCAGTGTTACCCAAGAGACTGACACCAAGAGATTGTCGTTTGCATTCTGCCTCCTAGCCAGATTACCATGAAGGTGAGCTTTTTCTGATGTTAACCTAGTGTAGTGTGCCTAAACAAGACCAATTAAGTAAAATTATTAGTAAGGTGGCAGATCAGATAGAAAGACTAATGCTTAAATATAAAAAAGTTCATAAGCGCTGTTTTTTCTGATTGATATGATTGCTGTTTAATTAATATTCAGATTTAATAACAAACAATCAAAAACGTAACATTGGAGCAAAATTATACACTTTAAACCAAAGAATTATATAGTTAGCATTAGCATGAATCACTATCACAGCAAAAGAAAAGAACAGCATTTTTAGAAACTCCGAAGATGCAAAAACTTGGCATCAGAACTGAAATTAAAATAAAGGTATTATTAAACAATTTCAGCTGTTCACAGCTTTTCTGTTCACAAGCATTTCAAAACCACAGCCCCCACTTCTCCACCCCCAAAATGTCTGGGAGCGCTCTGACATCGTGTTGGTGGTATTAGGTGTTACACAGGGGTCCATTTCCCTCTCAGTTGTCTGAGTGGAACACACCCGCTGTGGCAAGGCTCCCCCTCGACTCCATGTGTGACAGTAATTTTACACAGCCGGGGACCTTGGTCCCGGAGGTGGGCCATTAAAGTTCAGGTGAGGTTAATTACAGAGAATTGTTAAGCCTGCTGCTGTGCGCTGGGCGGGTGGGAGGGATTTGACGCCTCCAACGCTGATTTCTGTGAGACACGGTTCTACCGGCTCCACGGGTGTTCAGCAGCCGATTTACACACAACACCTACAAAGCGCCAATCATTCACTGAAACAGCTCGAAATTAAAGCCCACAACACAGCCACATGAAAATACTACAGCTTGTTATTACACTCGACGTATAAATTACCACACACGCCATGCAATTCCCCACATGAAATACACAGAAATTGAATGTAACTACCTCTACATAAACAGCCAAATTTAGGAAAATTATTTTGCATAGAGAATGCAGTCTTTAATTTCGACCAAGAGGTTCTATTAAACCCGAAACAAGCCAAAAACAGGAGCACGAAAAAAGCAAGAAAAGAGCCTCTCGAAGATGCAGTCTGCTCTGTTTGAGTAAGGACGAGATTATATTGGATTAAAAGGGATTTTTGCAATGCAAATGAATGCACCTCAAATCAATAAGGCCTGTTCTACTCAATATACAAACTAATTAAGAGGTAATACAATCAAACCTGAATAAAATAGATTGTGCGGCTTTCTCAGAAAGAAATCCAATCAAACCTTTTTATGTGAAAAGATAAAATCTAAAGCGATCTTTCTTTGTACGAATAATGACCTCGGCTTTGTGTCCATTTAATAAGGAAAACTTGTCTTAAGAGGTTACGCTCAATGTGCATATTCTAATCAATATGAATTACATAGGGTTTTATCTATGTTATCTGCTCCAGACTGCTAAGCTAATTAATGTTTTATCGAGTGTTTTAACTCAATTATTTCGCAAAGTCAAAGGGGTTCAACACAATTTTCTATGAGCGGCCAGAACATTTTCTGTGGAGAGGAAGTAGCTGAGTTCTGCAGCCTTTGAAGGAGACACAACTGCTAGGAAGCATGCTTTAACTTAAAAAAGTAGTCAGTTCAAATATATATGAATTTACAAGAGAAGTTCAGGTGCAAGTGGCTTTTGGCAAAGCATTTATTTGTTTGTCGAGCACCATTCCTCTCTGACACTTTGACATACATTTTGCGTTGGATTTTCCGGGTATCGTTGCTAAAGTTTGGATGATCCCCCCCTCCTCTTGCGCTTCATTCCAGCTGATTGCTCATTTTCTAATGTTAATGGTGCTAGGCTGGGGCTAGGGTTTCTCCCCTGTCAGCTGGCTACTGGGGCTGTGGGACGGATCTAATGGGCTCTGACAGAAGGGAACTGATCTCATTCAAAGGGGATTTGATATGTGGCATGAATGTGGTGACCCTCAATGGACATATTAATGACCGTTATCATTCACAGACTTTGTGCCATTCATAAAGCCCCTTTCTATTGGATGCGGTGCTGCGCCAAATGCCATGACTTATGGATGAGCTAGCCATATATTGTTTTCACTGCCTTTTAGGTAACATGTCAAAGTGACTCAGAGCTTTGCTCCGGTGGCTGTGGCTGGCCGAACGGTTTGAGCAGCATAGGGCAGTAAATAATAACGTGGTGGGTGTTGTTTACAATTCAATTACAACCACATGCAGGCAGAGAAAAAGACAAAAGTCTGAAGTCACAGGAGACATTAGTGTGGAGTCACAATGTCAATATTTAGCTTCACCTCAACTGCTATTTATGACTGAGGTGTTTCTTCAAGCATGCAAAGTATTGTTTGTGCTCATTTCTTATTTTCACTGCCTCCAACCCAAAGTATGAAAAGTAGAAAAATAGAGAAACCAAAGGAAGGTTTTCTACAATAACCACTAATATTGATACACGTTTGCTTGCCAAAATGACCAGAAGAGGGGAAAAAGCCACTTAAGGAAAATTTGCAGCTTATGATATAAATGATGATAAACATAAAAGATTAATTATATACACCAAGGTACTCATATCCTCCTAGCCAACCAAGACCATAATATCATGAGAAACATGGACCAAAGGAAGAGAAAAAAAGGTTACAATCAACATGTGGACGCTTTTGAATAAACAAGTCTTAAAAAGGCAGAGAGCTGCTGGTGCACAAAATGGAGCAGCCACAATTAAATGTCTCCGGCAGGATGCTCATCAGAGTGTGGTTTTCCAAAAAATCCTAAACAAATCTAGAATGTCTATAAATGGGAGCACCAGGCTGAGAAAAGTCATATTCATCCATATAAGCATCTGGTGAAAAATGAAGATGACAGATTTCTCAGGGCAACCACTGTAGAAATATGTGGATGAGGGGCTGCAACTTGAGCTATTCTTCCTGGTACCTGGTTAAGATATCCGTCATGAACCCATGTAAACATCAAAAGAACAACAAATACATAATCCAAGGCTTATATGTTCAAGCATGCGGTATTAATCAACAATCAACGAAAAAATATCCATCAGCTGTCATGTGGATATTTTTTAATGCATTTCTGTCTTTTCTTTTTTTACATAATGAAAGCAAAATTAAAGTATGCCATGAAAATGTGTGTGTTCTGAAAAAGTAAAGCATACTATACAAGTGGTTACTATTACAAATTTATCATTAACCCTTAATTTTAGGGTTACTATGATTAATTATAAGCATATTCCAAGTGTTCTCTTTCCCCCTATCTTCCCTGCATGCTCTATTAGCAGAGCTGAGGTGCAGCAGCAGCAGCAGCTTGGGAGGCGCGGGGAAGTGTTTCTTTCTTGACAGCTGCACAGGAAGTCACATCCCTCCACACGTCGAGGTGTCACCAGCATTATTTTAACATTTCCAATTTTAATCTCAGATTCCTGCCATGTGTCAACTTCAAAATAAAGTTCCACTCCTGCATTCCCCTCTGACTCCTAATAACAATCTGCCGTATGGAGATGCCACAAAGATGCCAGGTTGCACTCAGGTCCTTTGTTCTGCTCCTTTTTTCCCCCCCACTGTTCTCAAAGGTTCATGAAACAAGATCCGTTTGAAGTATGTTTCAAAGCAAGATGCAATGTTCAAAAATGATTCAAAGCACATGATTTTAAACACACAACTGGGTTAAATGTACCATTTAATTACATGTTTACTATTAGGAATGGATTAAATATGGTTGATAGAGTAATAATAGTACTCTAATTAGCATCTGGCAGTGATGGAAAATATCAAGCGAGGTATTTTATTAACTTCTTATAGCATTTCTATGTATTGTAACTCTATTAGATTTAGATATATATTAATAAGTTACTGTGAATTTATCATAGATTAAATTATAGAGCTACAAAATTAAAATTTTACTTAGATATTTTGAAAAAACTTTGATAACAACCCCAAAATACATGCTAAATAAAATAAATAAAATAATAAAATATTGTGATAAGTTACATGTAATGAGTGCTTTTATTTTCATCACTTTTAGGGGTAAATAAGTTACTTTACTTTTTATCAAATTTCTGAGAAAAAGTGCATCTAAAGTGCAACTGTGTTGCATGTTTTCTCACAGAACTTTCACTGACAAACAAAATTAAATATCATAAAGCAGCAAAACCTTCGCCAACAAAGCGTTTGTCACTCCAGACCTGAGGCAGCAGGACATTTTCGCCTGACTTCTTCCACAGCCTGGAAAATCCTCCCCACATTACGACTATTGTGAGAGCTACTTTGCTTTCACAGTCCAAAGATCAAAACAGCAGCCATGTTTTCAAGGAACAAATGTCTTACCAGCTGGGCTGGTGTGAACACAGATATAATGCTGACAGGAAGCCGAGGCAGTCACTTGTAGAGCCAATTATGGGCAGAGCTGTGGGGGCAGGTTTACAAACACTGCTTTTCTTGTGTCGCGCTACTCTGAGGTATATGATTAACTTCCTCACCAAAAGTATCCAGGCAGCGCAGAGTCTGCCCTCTTTGTAGGTGGCAAAGCTGGTGAGTCGTGGCACAGCACAGCCACCACTAGACTACCAAGAAAAACAACAAAAAGGAGGCAGCGCTCGAAAGCGTTAATTTTGTTGTTTTTATTACTAACTGTACATCCACGTGCTTTGACTTTTAATGGCTCTTCTTTAGGACATATTTAAACATTTGGTTAGGTTTTACAGCATTGCTATCGCAAGGAGAATGCAGGTTACAGGCCTCTCCTGAAGCCGCAGAGGCTTGGCGTTCTCCATCGGAGTCAGGAGGAATTCAAATTGACCCATCCGATGAAAATTCCTTTGCTTCTGGAGAACTAATTACAGGCCGTACTCATGAATGGAGGATGGAGGAGCAACTTAATTAACCAGTCTCCAGATTACCCTGTATTATTCCACTGCTGCCTTCCCCCACCAAAATAATTTTCTAGACAATCGCAAGACTTTTCCTTAACAGTTGCTCTAAAATTAAATTAGAAAAAAGTAAATCCCTGGTGTCCAATCAGTGAATCACCATAAGGAATGTCCACAGTATGTGCCTCCTCCCATGTGGCATTGTTGGGGTGGCAGAGCAGGGTTACCAGCAAACAACAGTCTTTTAACTATCTGTACTCTAGCAGCGCTCCTTCACTGTTGAATTTAAAAAGTTCCTTTCACCACATCTGCCCTATTTGTGCGGCCTTTTCTTCACCTGACTTGCTCATGAGATTTGCTTTATCTTAAAGGTCATTTCATTCAACTGGGCAACAAACAGAAGTGAATATAACCGTCCCCGATCTTTCCTTTGCAGAATTCATGCTTGAGTTGTCTCAAATAAAGAACGTCCCTGCCAGCTAGAAGAAGGAGCTCACAATCTGGGCAGCTCTATAGAAAAGGTTCCCTGTATCATACAGTACCCCTTTACAGCTCTACATTTCCATTTAATGACACCCTACATATTAACCCTGGTCAGCATCCAATTACACAGAATAAGTGAATTATCTGCACCAGCATGCAATTTGAAAATGTTTTTTGTGCAATGCGGGGACAAGGGGGCGTACAGGGGCCCCTTTTTTTCATCAATCCAGGGTTCATTAAAGTGCGAGCCAGTGAGATATTTTGAATTAATTAACTCTAAATACAGGTGATCCCCCCCTCCCCTTTTTTTTTAACACAAAACCACCGAGATTCCCTGTCATGGAGTGTTCCAGGGGTATAGAATGACACAAACACAACTGATTTGATGAGCTTTCCTCCTCAGGCCAGCACTGAACCAAACAAACTAGCCAGACAACCAACAGAGCTGCATTCATATTTAATTACAGCCTGCTAACATCGCTGCTGGATAACGTTACACTCAGAAAAAAAAGGGGGAGATAATTGCTATAAAAACCATAGTGGGATAGTTATTTCTTTTTGTGTAACCTGGGAGATTCTGCATTTTTCATTTTGGACACACAAAGTGAACTTTTGATTATTGCATCCAAATCAGATAAATAGAGTCAGTAAGGTCAGCACACATCTTTCATTTAATGGCATGTAAATAACACCAGGTGGTGAATATTAAGTATCAAACGTAGAACACAGCACTGTGTGTCACATGACCCACCTCTGTGGGTGTAAAGTCACTGCTGGCCTCCCAGGCGACAAGCACATATATGTGTGCGCGTGTTCTAGTGTGCGTTATCGTGGACACAAGAAGGAGGGTTGAATTAGCCGAGATGACCAGATGAGAGCTGGCTGAGTCCAGCCATGCCTTGTCAAGTTGTTGAACGCTGCTCTGTCCAGCCCTTCTGACTCATGGCGGAGCAAAGAAAGACACCAGCATGAAGTGGCAACCTCTAAAGCTGAAAAATACTGCCAATGTATTTGCACCAAAAACTGCAGTTTCCCAAATGTCCACTTGAGGCAGTCGCTAAAATCAAGACTCCAAATGTTAAAATGACAAAGTTTATAGCAGAAATTTGGTCTCTTTAGCTAATTTCACTTTTAAAACAGTAAGAAGTGGTCTGATTAAAATGGCTTAAGACTTAAAGTAATGCATTGCAATTGAGGTGGCTACTATAGCTAGCAGGTAGGTTCCAGCTAGATTGCTTTTTTAAAAATCTAACGTTTTTCATTAATTAGACTAACAGCCCCCAGGATTTTGCAATCCAGTTTTAATTAATGAAAATCTATTTTTTCTATGTTACTTAACACGAATTACAGGTTAGCTCTCCATGTCTGTGTTCCACCAATACAATGCAATAGATGCGAACGGCTTGCTAACCAAGTTAGCTGACAAAACAAAGCAATTTTTGACATCAAGATGGCTGCGTCTAGCTTGTGTATATAGTCATATACATCCATGTCTGTAGTCAGAGAGACTACCTTACCTGTTTCCCTGTTTCGCTCCATGCAATGTTAGTAAAAGAAACCAAAAAGAAAATATATATTTATATCTATTTCTCTCTGTTGTTTGATAGTTGTACATTATCCACATTTCTTAAGATGAGTAGTCAAATTTAGATATGACACCATATTGCCAATACAGAGAGTAAAACAAAGTAAGAATCAGGGTTTACCATCAGTCTCATCATGTGGTTTGGCATTTGTACTGATTTTTAGCAGTCACACTGACCGAGTTCCATCATAGACAGATAACAATATTCTTGTTTTCTTGGGTAACTGTCTAGCCACTTCCCCTTTTTTGTTATTGTGCTGATTTTCTTTCATAGTGGTTTTCTTTCATTCACATCTGTTATAAATTCTGATGTCAAATATTAGACCTAATTGAATACAGATGAGGCAGGTTTAAGGAAACACCATCACCTCCAAAAACAACAACAACAACAACAACATTAAAAGAGTTATTTGATCACAAAATAATCCCAATGCATCACAGACAGAAGGTAACAGTTAATCTGAAGGTGAAGGTTATCTTTTGTTCTTAAGAAATTAGCTACTCTGAGCTGCCTGACTGGTTAATATGGAGTATTTCTTAGGATAAGTAATAAGGGTGTGTTATCTGTTGTATTAAATTATTAACACTCTTTGTAACAGGCAAGTAGCTGACAGTTCATGTGACAGCTAACAGATACATTAGCAGTCTTACGTTAGTGTTCTTATATATAAGAAAGATAACTGTCAGAAAGTGTTGGTATCCTCAATGTGGAAATAAGACACTATGCACTAACATACTGCTCTACAATCATACAGAACAGTGACTTCACTTACAGCTGAGAGGTATGAGACAAATTAGCAAGCGCAGACACACATGCACACAATATACGTATGCACACACCTACTGAGCATCATAGTCTCTTGGCACACTGGCGCCTGTCACTCAGCGGGGTCCTGGAATATGCGCCGAGCCATCGACAGGCGTCTGTGTCAATGCCTGACAAACCTCAAGGCACCAGGCTGTAATTGGAACGACTGGCCTAATCCTCAGATCAAGACAGACTCATTGACAACCTAAGCGGGCAGCAATCCCAACAGTGCCTTATTAGTGGAGCTGGCCCCTTCACTGGGGGCACTGATGTCATCGCTGCCTGCCAAAAGACGCTTTCTTGGCCATTTAACAGAAATGTTCAATAATGGAAGTTTGTTTTTATGTTTGCTCTACACTTTCATACACGTTTAGAACAACAACGGAATGGCTATATGCCCCTCCCCTCCCCTCCCCTCTATATTTTAAGTTAATAACCGAGGAAGGCTGAGCAAAATATTCATTATATGTCTGTCAAGGGTGGACTTTCTCTGGTATGATTATGGTGTGAAAAGAATAACAAAAAATTGTAAATTCAATTTAAAAAGTGAATTAACTAATAAGGGAAAATTAATTCAACATAAAAATCACTATAATTGACGGTTTGGCCTTTGCAGAATATGATGTTTTAAACATTTAACTCTGTTGGTGTAAAATCATGTTTAAAATGTAAACTATGCCAAACTCCTAAAAGGAAAGATTTAGAGAATTCATGAAAGCATTAAAACTTCAGCCAGAATCTGCTTAGCTTAACCTGCAAGAAAAATAGAAATCATTAGAAATGCCTAGCCTCCACGGTCCAAAGGTAACAAATTTGTTTACTAGCTCTTTTGAAGCTCAACTCCCTAACTAAATATTAACATATTACCTTATATATATTCGTGTTTTTTGAGAACTTTCATTTGTTTACTGATTTGGCTGTGCTTATTTTAAAAAGAAAAAATTAGACGGCTTTGTTTCTTTGATATACAGCCGACTTTAACATTCATTTTGGCTGCTGTAATACAGTTATTACTAGGTACTGTGAAACACAGAAATTTTTGCCCATTTTCCTAAAGTCTGCAGATTTGGGTATATTATTCATAATGCTGCATTGTCTTCCTCTTTGATTTTTGAAGGTTTACTGATTATCCTGTTCCTAACAAATATATTTAGATGAAAGCAGAGAGAATGCTACAAGAGAAAAGTGAAACATCAATCCAACCCACCCAGAAATCTCACCTGTCTGCAGACCACAACAGCTGCATCACTCGGACCAGACAGGTAGCATATAGGTTCTTCTGCTCCTTCATTCTCAGTAGGAACAACAGTGGGCCTCTCTTGGAATTGCCCTGTGCCCCTCTGCCTCACCTCCCAGAAGAGTAATCTGCTCTCTGATGGAGGGGAGCGTGTAGCAGAGGTCTGCTCTGACACCTTCTTGGCAGAGTCATAGAGCCTGGCTCCCAAACCAGTTTTCAAAAGCCAAAACGAGCCAAAGCCTAAACCCCCCGACACAGTGTGTTCATTTGTGGCCCTTTCCGAGTGCCTGGAATCTCCTGTCAATGAGCATATCAGACAGTTTAACATGAACAGAGACGTACAGTATGAGCACCCGAGATATAATGTGTTTGTGGGTGTTTTTACTGAATATCTTGCAGATAAGGTGTCACAACTGTATGAATACAGCAGTAACAGACAAATAGAGTACAAGTGGAAAGCACATGTAAAGATTATTTATCCAGATACAACTATTATGTTTCAAATCATAATATGCTGCCAATGCTGAACTGGTCATCTGATATTGCAGTCACCTACTACAACTCATTTCAAAGAACACAAAGTGTACTTTCCTTTCAATGTGCTAAGTAGTCCTTGGCAAAGCTTAAGAGCCATCAACTTCATGCAGAGCATGACATGAGTGTTTCTGTGTCAGTGTGGATGTGTGTGTGTGTGTTTGCAGTTCCTGGCTTTTGTAAAGGCACCGGGAAGCTCGAGCCGTCCTCCCAGGCATGCCTGTGCAGTGTAACCAAGACTGACTGGCTGACCTCAGACTGTGTGGGCCCTTTAGCAGAAGATGAAGGAGCTTTTTCATTGACACAGGAACAGGAGGTATCGCCTTCCCTTTGCAACAGCTCTCATTCATGCCAGACACAATGCGTTATTATTGGTTTTGAATTGAAATGTTAATTTTGGGAACTGGGCAACTGGGTCTGAGAGCTTGCCCTGCTCATTTCTCATTTTTCACTTGGGTGAGGTGGTCTGTTTCAATGGGGGAGACTTAACCCTCAACTCTCCTTGTATTACAGCACCTTAGTTTAGCTAGATGAGGACTGAGGACACAAATGCAAACAGGCTAGAAGTTTCTACGTTCCACCTCTTAGACTGGCTGTTGAGCACCGCCCTTTCATACAAGAGCTGAAAGCCAACATGTCAAGAGGTGAAGCCTGCAAGACACCGGTCCATACCCACAGAGCATGCACTATTGATCCTGAGGCCGTAGAGGAAAAACCTGCTTTTTCAGGCCAGGTGGTGTGAGCAGGCAGGTCAGCACTCTGCCACACAGCCTCACAGAAATGAGTGCATCAGCAGGCCCGGCAGATCTATATGACGGGAATTAAACAGCATAATCAAATTGTTTGCGCAACCATTTAGCATCTCATTCCCTTGCTGCCCTGGGCCAAACTGACCACTGGAGACTGGCCATCTACAGCAGTAACAAAGTAGGGCAATAACTAACGGCGATTAAAGGAATATTGATGGCCTGTGACACACAGCATCCTGAAAAATGCTATTTGGTCAAATAGCTGCAATAATTAAGTATATGAGGGTCAGTCAATTTTATCTGCTGCTTTTATTTCGATCGATTATTTAGTAAACTGGCCAAGCCTCAGAGAGCATTATTGCTGACTGGGGTGTTGATTTCTAGCGCAGGTGCTTCAGCCAAGTAACACAGTAGCAGCTCGCAGTGAACAGTAAACACACAGTGTAACAAATATTGCAGAATCATCCTAGAATGGAGTGAATGATTCATAATGTATCTACTATCACTATAAAAAATGTGAGCTGGAATTTTACATCATCTCTCAGTGTGCAATTACACTCTGTCCTGTGACATTTTTGCCTTTAAAATCGCTGCATTCTGTCCTTTATTTCAAAACACTCCTTCTGATAACTGAAACCTCTCTCACTTTTCCCAGCTCTGACAAGATGCATGTAAGGCTGGTGTAAAATATTTCCACCACAGATTGATAAACATTAGCTGAAACCAAAGAAATAATGAGTTTTGGCTGTGCAAGACCTTGGTGCTGTTAATGTGATGCAGTGGTTAAAAATAAACTAGGCCATTTAGAGGCTTCTCTCTCAGTTGATTGATTAAACATTAACCTGCTGGATCTGGGATATTTCTTATTAATCACAGGTGGCAGAGAGTTAACTGAGCATGAGGACGCCGTGTATGCAAAGAGATCCACACGGGGGGCAGGCTATGAAAAACACTCACACAAACATTTCTGTGTGCTTGAAATCCCATAATCATAGCATATTCCATTTAGCGGATGCTTTAACCTGATGAGTGATTCATTTTTAGCACCGCAAGACCCAGTGGGAGTCAAACTAAGTCTAATGGTGCAGTTGAGTTACCCACCCTCCCGCACACACACATCTCCATATCAAACAGAACATTGTGGGAATTGCCATGACCTAATGCATTTCTTATCTTTCGTTAGATTACACATTTTACAGTTCCTGGCCCAGTAGATACACTATATAGCAGTCCCAGATCCCCTTAATGACAGTAAAATGGAGCAAAATCTCTATCAGGCTTTCTCATTTTCCCATGGCCAGCAATTGAGTAACAGAACCTATCACACACTTGAGTAATGTCGCTAATATTCAGCCACTGTTGCAGCCCTTTGCTTTGATCTAGCATTGGTGTGGGTGGTCAGTATTTACAACTCAAAAAGTCTTGAATTTGAGACTGGCAGCACACTGAAACTGACTCCGAAATAGTTTTGACTTTCCTGTTGTAACCCTGGGTGACTTTTTTGTGCCCAATGAGCCTTTTATGAGAAAATTGACAAAGTAAATATCCTATCAGCTTTTCAGCTGATGAATAATGTACACAGTGAGTGATGGAGTGCTTTAAAAAAAAACTGCTTCAGGGTTGTCCCTGCACATCAGCTGTCATCTGTGATGCAGGTGGTGGCCCAGGCGTGGGGGCTTACGGCAGCACACAGGTGCCCTTTTCACTCCCAGGCCAAAAATGACAAATTCAATAAACTCAAGACATCTCTCCACTGCACCTATGGAATCAAACACACCTGACAGGCGGCTGAAGGGCTTCTTCCTAGTCTCTCTGACATCCCATCCTGACAACTTCTCAGTATCGATAACTTGTAGAATATCCGTCTTACTAGCATGCTTTCACACTGTGAGAAAAAAAAATAAGAATATGTGTCAGAGGTTGTGTGACTTGAGGTAAGACTGTGATGAGGAAACTGAATCTCTGAGATGACATTAACAGAGAGTGTCCCCTACTGTGTGTGTGTTTAAGCCCCAGAGCAGACAGACCTGGCTTGGGTTACCAGCCGTAATTCTGATGGTGAAAGGGCCACAATCAGCCTACTTAATCTCAAAGCTGTTCTTTAAACCCAAAGAAAGACGATCTGTCTCTATTCTACTGTACAAAATAAGCGAACATGTGATTCATCTTAAAATGGAAATGTACATGAAATTAAATTTACCTTTAGGGGCAGGGAGGACAACCCGTGACTGCAGGTTTTTCTGTGATAACAAAAAAGGTACTTGTACTTCGTCAAAAGACCCTGTCTCATAAACCTACCCTGACCTCAAAGAACAAACCTAGACATCACATTTTAAGGAATTAGCATCACAATACCCTAAATGTCTCCCCTGTAGTAAAAGCCCAGTAAAATGGCCTTGCAATTTTAGTGGTGATGATAAACTGGGAGACGCAGATAGCAGGCTCACTGAGCGTGAGACAAACCCTTACTGTATGTTCATTAGCATCCGTGAAGGTTCCCATCTGACGAAGAGGGAAACGGAGTACTGAGGCCGTTCTGCAAGCATGAGTGTCTTATTAAAGAAAGGGCCAGGGAGCCTCAAATTTGGCGAGGCTGGTCCACGAAGAGCTCCCACCTGTTTGTCTGGGCGCTCCTTTGACACAATAGGTCATGAAATGCAATATGGGCCTGTGCCTCTCTTTCTCACAACACAAAAGGCAAGGAGCGGATGAACTGCAAGATAAATGACCTTGACATTTGGAAAGTCTCCAGATTTCTGCACTATAAAAATAAACCATGCAAAGAAAAACTCCAAAGCCTCATGAGCCCTGAGTAGAACGTACACATGGGCAGAAGTAAAAGAGCTGCCTTTCAGCGGATTAAAGTTTCTACTTAAACATCTTGATTGCTTCGCTAGCAGTGGCAGTGTAAAAAAGCAGTGGCAGAATGGAAAAACCCAGAGCTAAAAAGTTGTGCTCCATGTTTGTACCTTCAATATGGAGGTGTTCCAAACAGCTGTGCACATGCTGCAGACAGCCTCCGCTTTCCACAGGAAGTATGATGAGAACCACAGGAAGATAAAAACAGCCTGGAATGGCTTGAGGGAAATGACAACACAAATTAGACATTTACAAACATACCAGGAAACAGAAAAAACACCCTTTTGGGAAATTAGGGAGACAAACAGAAGCACATTAAACAGTCAGTGGCGTATTACTTATTAATGATTTAGATTTGCTTTTTTTAAATTTCTACATCAATATTTGTAGGTGAACATAGGGGTATGTTGTTATAGACAGTAGGCCTCTGAGCAGGTCAGTCACCTGAGTGACAGCATGGACAGGTGTGGAGGTGCATCCGGGGAGAGTGAACCGCGGCTGCCTTACTATTGTTCTCAGTGGGTCTTTGATCTCACGTAGGCCAGAACCTCAGTGGGGAGTCCAGGCTGGGCCCCAGGCTACGGTTTGTATCGACTCAGCAGGGCTGACAGCACAAAGCGGAAGTGGGTGTGGGCGGGTGGGAACTCCAGCTTCCTAAGATCGCCTATGTGCAGCTTCAACTTAGCCCGACCTACACACTGAAGGGCGGTTGAGGGTACAGGAAAGAGAAACAACAGCTATTAAACAGATTTCAGTCCAACCACAAATTAAGAGTCAAAAATATATATTTTTTCTGACCTCTCATTTTACAATGAACGCATACATCAGATGATGCACAAAAACTTGCCATCAGCCATGGAGGTCATTCTTTTCTCTTCATGTTTTCCTGTTTTATCCACATTTATGTATTATGAAATAAAGATGTTTTCCAGGTAAAAATATAATTTCCATAATGACAACTGTGTTAAATATACACAAGTGTGCATGAAAAGATTTCTGACACAACCAGAAAACAAGTGAGTTTATTTTTGCAGTGTGACAGCTGTGCACACAGCCTTTACTTAAGCCAACCCTATAATGAACTTTCAAGTGTACAGTAAGTGGACAGGAGTGGCTTACAGCTAAAGAGAGTAATGTTTCTTTCCTGATGGTTCCCATCCTTGCCAGACTCTGCAGCAAAAAGTCATCAAGCCATTTAGCTTGAATAAGGAAAAATAAAAATAACCATGAAACTAAAATAAAAACAAAAACAAACATTAGATGTAAAATAAATCCAAATGTGTGTGTACATGACTTTGTGTCTAGCTGTAGAATGTGTGTTTACAGCATAATATTGTGTATATGTTCTCAGTAGCCTGAAAGCAAAGTCTCAATGTAGCGGCAGAGCAGTTGACTAGACTCACAGTAAATTGTGACAGTGAGCAGGGCAGACTGGGACAGCCCATCTTAGTCTTTAGCGATTGTGTTTCAGTGTGTTCGCCTGGCTCTCCCTGTGGTGCGGTGTGTTGTGGAGCAAAAAGCCACTGCTGGGAGCCACAGTGGAAGAGATCAATTGTACTCATTCCTGCCACCTGAGATTCAAGTGTTTCTGTAATACTGCACAGCTCAATCGATACTTAAGCAAGGAGCTGGGAACCAAGAGCACAGTCCATGCTTAGTGGTGGGATGACTCACACAGAGATAAAACATGTATTTACTCCTGTATATTTGTGCTCCCCAGCTGTGAGCAGTCTGCATGAAAAATAAGCCAAATGACTCATCAGGCCTTTATTTATTTATTTATTTATTGTGTTTCCATTATTTTATTATTCAAATATTTATAATTTTATGATTTAATTTTGCAGCACATAGTTTAGTATTTATAATGTTATCATTTGGAAAAAATTTTTTTTATGAAATCAATTAGATTATCATTTAGAATGTAATAATAATAATAATAATGATAATAATAATTTTCCTAAGTAGAAATACACCATATTTAAAATAGTACATGCAAACGAAGAATTTGTCATAATTAAGCAAGAATGTGGGAATGTTTTATTTTTCTTTTTGTTCTTTGAAGGAATCTCTCAGGAAGCCGATTTACTGCACAAACAGAGCTCAGGGGAACAGATGTGACTGTTAAAAAGAAAACAGGCACTGTGGGTAAGGATCATTTAGCTTCAACGTCTCGAAATCTAAAACGTAAATATTGGGGATTTCGGCTTTGTAAAGAGGAGGGGAGCGCGCCGAGGATGCTGGACAGAAATTAACAGATCCTGCATTGCAGGATGTGCAACGATGTGTTAAATTAAATGCAGCTGTTGAAATACAAAAGGGGAACATTTTTCACTTTGAATAAAAAATGCAACGCAAACGCCTTTAAAGTCGTCAACTATATCCGGATAACCGAGCGATCGTCTTGACAACCTTCTTTGGAAAGCACTAACTAGCTCGTCGCTTTCTTAATACAAGTTCTATTTTCAACTGAAGACGACGAAGAAGAAAAATAACGCCAACTGCGCATCGGACACCTCCTGCTTAACTATCTGCTCCGGACACACCATCCTTTTACCCGCTGCGACGCGCTTCTTTCTTTCTTTCTTTCTTTCTTTTTTTTAAACCCTTTGTAAATAAATTGCAGAAGGGGGCCTTTTCCTTTCCACGGATACGCTTTGAATTTATCCGATTCTGTGGAACAGTCATTAATTGGAGATCTGGAGAACTAGCTATAGAAACTACGATGTTCAAACAGTGTTCATTTTAAATTAAAGAGCAGGAAAACTCACACCATCAGCACCCAAGCCTCCGTTTCTGTAGTTTGTGCACGGAAGTGTGGAGGCTGCACGTGAACACAAATTCTTTAAAAGAAACAAAAGTTGCTTATTTAATTTATTTTTTATTTCTGCTTTTTTTCTTATGTATAGTTGTTAGTAAATGTAAAGAGACGGTATTTTTAAAATGAGGAAATAAAAGCACACAAACACACAATGTTTCTTTTGGAAAACTGATGTATTTGATTATTAGAGTAAAGAATTACAGTATCTTAGTTGTTAGTAGGTATTAAAGTGTAGAGAAACTGGACCCATAAAGATCTTCCAACTTTCCAAGAAAGTGCATGTAACAGTCCGAAGGTTGTCAAACCCGATATATATTTATACTTATAAAAACACTATCATTTTGTCCCCTGGCCGTGATGGACTTCTTGTGAGAGCTTTATGTACATTTTCTTGCAAGGGAGCTTGTATTTCCACATCTGAACATATTTACAGAAGCTTCAACACATAACTTTGCACTTGATGTCAGTGAGGATGCTGGGACATAGCAGCAATGTGGAAATCCAGCTCAGATACTAAAAGTGATCCTTCCAATTTGATTAGCTGTCTCAGTTCCAAAATCCAGGAAACAGGCCAGACTGAATGTTCCTCTATTTGTAACCGTCTTGCTCTCAACAACAATAAAATATGAGCAACAGAAGAAAGAAGAAAAAAAATGGAAGTAAACAAAAAAAGTAGAAAGTACAATACACAGAGACTGTAACGAGAAAACAAATTAACACTAAATAAACCCTTGAAATGTAGCAAACTTCAATGTTTTGTCTTCCTTAAATAAGATAAAGGTAAATAATAATCGGAAAGAAAGGAACTACAACATCATTTAGTCCCTTGCCTGAATTTCATTGTTTTGTCTTGATGAGGCGGGGTGGGGGGGATTCATGAACACACAGATGTTAGACCATCTACAGAAGATCAGTGTACATTATTTACAGCAAGTCTGTTCGCTTATTACAGGGCTAATGCATCACATGAACATAGACAGTTCAATTATAGCTACTACAGACAGAAAATAACTTAATGCCAAGGTAAGGTTATCTAACCAGATATTCTAAGTTTCAAAAGCACATTTTTAAAGCACCCATTGTGGCTTTAAAATAAACAAAACCTAATTGTTAATGCTTCCACTTGGTTTCAAGCAAGGTTATAATCACTAATAAATAAGCTCCTTAAAACTATAACATGTACATTGTACAAAAAAAGCTATTTGTCTTCACACTCATGTTCGTAAAGATTCAATGGCGAGCAAAGCAGTTCAGCTGATTTTATCCCTGTCTTGTTCTCTTCCTCTGTCTACATATGTGTACAGTATGCCTTTAGGCATCTTTATGTGTCTGTGCCCAGTTGAGGACATATACTAATTGGTGGCAATTTCTTTATTGTCCTCCATGAAGCGTGTGAACCGGAAGTGGGCCCCATTCTCTGTGTTGGCCATTTTCTCCAGACCAGCCAGAGCAGCATTGGGCTCCGTGTTGTGTAGCTTATCAAGGCTGCCTGTCAGGCCACCTATGGGAGAGCTGCCCCCATTTCCGACACCACCTGACATGGGTGGGATGCCTCCGTTCTGGATGACAGAGATTTCATTTGTCTTCATTGCGAGACCATTGGAGAAGGCCGCAGCATACTGATTCCAGAAACTGGTCGGGTCTCCGTTGCTTGCCCTTGATGCCATGTCCTTCTGGAAGATCTCGGGAAACTTGACTGGGTTGGTGCCAAGGAAGGCCATCGGGCCATCTACGGAGAGCCTGCGGCCACGTCTGGCAGGAGCGCTGTTCCACATGTGGGTGCCCATGTGAACCTACACAGACGGAGAGGGAGAAGAACAAAAGAGAGGAGGTGAGAGACAGAGCAATGAGCGGGATGAAAACTAGTGATGTTTACAAACTTGGCCACAAGAGCTGCACATGAGATGATGCAATGGAAAAAATAATAATAATGCTTGAGTGTGAATTAAAATAGCTTCACACCCTGAGTGCAGCAGATCAGTTAGCTGCCTATGCTATGAGAAGTACAAACACTGTGTAAACATCTTTTGGCAAGACTGATACATGCTGTTTAATCTGAATTTTAATTTGCTCATCTCACAAGGGGACCGCACGGCTGAAGCAAAAATTGCACTGTCCAGTTTCATTGCCCCAGCCAGTATTACATGTGACATTTCACCTCTGCCCATACCCTTTCTAAGAACAAGACAACATTCTGCTTGGACATGTTTGAAACACTGCTCCAAAATAATTGTATTTTAATGTGGCTCATATACAATAGTTTACACAAAGTTAATGAGCCTTTTTTTTAAAAAAAAACTGTGAGATATCGCTGTATGTCTAGTATCATCCAACAGCCTGAGCTTGATTCAGTAAATCTTTTAGAAATAAAAAAACAAACAAACAAAAAAAAAAAATCATATGCCCTTATTTCTCCACTAGGAATTGGAGATTGAGACATTCAAAAATAACTAACATAATTGGAAATTAAGGCCACATAATCCCCCAAAATCCTAAAGATCACTAAGCAGATCTTTTTCTTGATGATTTAAGCCTGTGACATTTTTTACAGAATCCGTTATGGAAAAATACAGACTCACTTAGCTCACAGTGATTATACCTGATAATTAATTATGTGCACTGGATCATTCTTAGCTGATCACATGCTGGAATTTCTCTCCAATAATTATATTACATGCATGATTCAGCTTTTCCATTTTTTTCCCTCTAAGAGCAGTTCCTTTCATTAATTATACCACATTACCACATCTTGATGCCTAATGCACTGACATGCCATATAAAATTAAATAGTAACCCTGAGACTCGTTTTTCATGAACATTCTCACGCACATACTTTTAGGAGGCCAATAGTTTGCTGGGTGTTTCGACATTTACCTTGAGGTTTCCTTTGGTGGTAAAAGCTCGGCCGCAGATGCTGCAGGCAAAGGGTTTCTCCCCCGTGTGGGTTCTCTCGTGGATCTGCAGAGCACTGGCGGAGGAGAAACACTTTGCACAGGTATTGCAGAAGTGTTGCTTGGGAGTCCTGCGTGGTGGAGCAGTGGAAAGCACTGGGGATGTTGAGGCAGATGATGTGACCAAGCCAGGGGGTACCTCCTTGTTTTCCGGATGAAGGTTATGAAGGAAACCATTGACTTCTGGTTTGCTTAGAGAACCGACAGATAGAAGAGAAGGAGTTGGGCTGGAGGACAGGCTGGTATTTGATGGCTCAAATAGCTGTGAGGGCAAGTCTCGCATTTGATGTGTTAGCATATGCTGCTTGAGATTGCCCTTGGTGGAGAAACCCCTGTTACATGCCGTGCAAATAAATGGTCTTTCTTTGGTATGGCTTCGATAGTGAATGTCCAAGGCACTCTGACAAGCAAAGGTCTTCCCACAGATGTCACAGGATGTATTCTTGATGGTGCTACGCTCACGGAAGGGGAAAATCATGCCCAAAGGGTCTTTTGGTGAACTGACAGATGTCAGGTCCAGGGCTCCAAGGTTGGAGGGATGTGAGTGCAAGAGGCTTATACTGGTGGGGTCTGAAGATAAGGCCCTTTGGTGCCTTTCTTCGAGGCTCGGGGATTTGTGTGGTTGTGGCTGCATGCTAGTGGGTGATGGCGCCTGCATGGAGGAGGTAGATTCTGACACCGCTGGACTCCCGGCGCTTTGGCTTTCAACATCACCTCCCAGAGATGAGGAGTCATTGGTGAGACAGTCACCTTCAATTAAGCCATTTGCAATAGCCTTCATCTGGATCACATTATGTTCCTGCATTTCATTATTATATTCTTGGCCATTCCTCTCTTGCCCTTCCTGGGTAGCCATTTCAGGGGGAGCTGGGGAGTTACATAGACTGTCATGGGAAGCATCAGCAGATCTGGGTGTATCTGGCACACTGCTGTCTGGACCCTCTTCCATTCCTTCAGTGTTGTCATCAGAAAAGTTGTCAAGATCATCAAAGTTTCTCTCTTCAAATGAGCCAGTATCAGAAGCCATGGACTCTGGATAACTCTCTGGCAGAGGGGTGTTGGGGATCTGCCCACCCATATGCATACGGATATGTTGCTGTAGAACGACAGCATTCGTGAACTTCTTCTGACAAATGGGACAGGAGTGTTGAACTCTAAGAGGAGGCATGGCCCTATGAACACTGTAGTGGGTTTTAAGATTTCCCTTGGTGGTAAATGCCCTGCCACAGATTTTACACTTGAAGGGCCGTTCCCCAGTGTGAGTGCGATAGTGCATTTTCAGTGCACTTTGGCAGCTCAGCACCCGGTGGCAAATGACACATTCATTTGGGTCTTTCACCTTTCTATCAATGTTCTCCACAAGTTGTTGTAACTTGGATGTCTCCGATCCCTGGAGAGGATCCAGAATGCCTACAAAAGGGAACTTAGCCTTGAACTGATCAGACATAAGGGGCATGAGTGGGTTGGTCATCATGGGTGGGCTGGTAGAAGTCGTATACTCTGCAATGCTTTCTGATGCACAACTCACATTTGTCATGAGACCCAAAGTCTTGCTGCCTTCGTCAGTTTTTCCATTTGAGGTAGGCAGTGTTGCACCTTCACCCTCTTCAGATACACCATCATTACTTTTAGCTGAAGGCTCAGTGGCACCTGAGTCACTCTTTGCAGTAACAGAAGGACTAGTTATGGCTATTGAATGATCTTCCTTTTTGATGAAATGTGGCAGGCTTGGCATGGTTGGTGGTAGCAGCATGCCGACTGATGATGTCAGAGTAGGCAAAACTGGTTTACTGTCAAGCCAGCTGGTCACAGGTTTCTCAGGTGGTATAGACATGCCGTATGGAATGCCAGTGCTTGTTGGTATGTTGTCTAAATGCTCAGGAACAGGGTAAGGGTTCATCTGGATATGAGGGTATTTTTCTTTATGACGCTGAAAATGCACCTTCAGGTTACCACGAGTGGAGAACCGGTTGCCACAGATATTACACTTGTAGGGTCTCTCACCAGTATGTGAGCGCAGGTGAATTTGCAAGGCACTGTCGCTCCCAAACACCTTGCCACAAAACCTGCACTTATGTTTGAAGAAAGCATCATCAGAGCTGCTCTTATGCTCAAATGAACTGACATTTGGCGGCTTGTCTTTTCTCTGCTGGGCCAAAGCTGCTAAAGAGTTGAGGTCCTCTACAGTGGTGCCAACACTGGACAGAGAACTGGAGAACATGGGATTTCCAGGTGGGGGTTGAGGTAGAAGGGGATTCACGGCCGAGCTTAACAAGCTACCTATTCCAAATGCTGGCGTCGATGACTTTGCTAGTGAGGAGCTGCTTAGTTGAGAATGAAGGCTACTCATATGAGTGGGCCTTTTGTCAGAGGATTGGGGATTGATTGTTGATGGCCCCAGTGTGGTAATGCTCTGAGATGTCTCACTGCTGCTTGGGTTGGACTGAGGTAGCTGTGCTGCTGCAGCCAGCTGCTTTATGCTGCTAATACTGGCCGACTGGCTGGCCAGGTTCTGTGCTAGGCCTGCGGCTGCCGCCAGCTGTTGAGAGAGATGTGAGCTGAGTGTGGTCAGGGGGCTGGCAGCTGGCCCCATTGTGCCGGGAGCAGAAGTTGGAGGTACCTGTATTTCTGGTGATTGGGAGGCTAGTAGCAGTATCTGATGGCGAATCTGTTCAATAAGCTGAAGCTGGTGGATCTGTTGCTGTTGCAGGGCTAAGAGCTGCTCCATTAGTGCTGGCACGGCCACCCTTGGTCCTCCAGTCGAACGGGCTTCTTGGGAGAATTGGGCCACAGCCACTTTGGTGCTCTGCAGATTTTCAATTATGACATTGCTGTTGATCATGGAGAAGTTCCCCAGTTCAGTTAGGTTACTGAGCTGAGGTAGTGAGGCAGAGATAGCTGAAGTACCTACTGCGGGGCCAGAGGTGCCTCTATCAGCATGGCTGCTGACTGTATTAATGGGGCTTCCGCTCTCTGTATGACTGCCGTCCTCTTCGTGACCACTGCTCATTCCGGAAACGTCCACGTCCATGGATTCGTCTTTTTCAAGAGTGTTAGGCTCCAAAAGGTCACTGCCCTCTGTTTGATCAGTGTTATTAGCTGTGTCATTCATCTGGTCATCGGGATTATGAGGAGGAGACCCAGGCGAGAAAGTTCCGACAGGGGAGGCAGGATTTTCATTCACTATCAGAACTAACTGATTCTTAGTGCAATTCTTCTGGTGTTCCTCAAGATCTGATAGTTCAAAGAACTCAGCACAACATCTGCTACAGACATGGGCGTCTGACTCCTTGCAGGGGGGGTCCTCGGAGCAAAGTTCTGTGTCCCCTGAAAAAGAGGAAACAGAGGATTAGCGATTAGAAATGTTTTGCAACTGAAGAAGCAGATTTATCTTCTTGAATTCAATTGTTGTTAATCTTAAGTTAATCAGTTTTAACACCTATCCTTCTGATGTGTTCATGAAAAAAAGATTGAAAGGCAACAGTAAGCTGGCAGAAATGAGGAAAGACCTTATTCAATGTAGTGGCCTCTGAAACATGATAAGAGGGGATACAAAATCAATGGGAACTACTCAAATATTGGTTAAAAGTGATCTTTGAAGATGTACATCTGGGTTTCATCAGGCCAACCAAAGGTAATCATTTTCTCTAGATAATCCATCAAAATATAGAATAGAGTGAAGTCAGGATCATTGGGTCTTAATGAAATTTCATAGAAAAGCATTGATTTCCTATATTCCATGCCCTTCAAAGTCTACTTGTCCACTCGGTGCAAATCAAGCATTTGAAGGACTTATTAGACTTTCAATTTGCTGTCAACTTTGCTCATTTTCAGCCAACTACAGGCATCTTGGACAGGTTATCTATGTCACTAAACTAATTTGTATCCACTCAGCCTGCAATCACAGTGAGACAAGAACAACAGAGCCTGTGGCACCACATCTACTGCATATACACAAGAAAGCAAAAACAAAGAGGAAGAAATTCAAGAAAGAAGTTTAAGGTAAACAGTTACTCAGTTGATAACCAAAAAACATGAAACAAATCTGCCATCTATTACAAGAATAAAAATATTTATTATTCTTAAGACTTTTGTTTAAGTATTGTCCAATAAACCCAAAAGTTAAATCCAAGAAAGGACAGTTATCGGTGAATTCATGTAAGGAAAAAAAAATGCCTGAAAGGGATTAAATAAATAAATAAATACTTGGTCAACGCTAAAGAGCAGTGTGGCATATGAGAAGGCATGCATCACAAACTTGCCAAAACTAAGAAGGCAGACACACCAGTTCATAGAACAAGCATAACAGAAACTTCTCTTGCTACTTAGACAAAAATTCTAAAGTAACGACCACATTCCAAATGCGCACTGAAACAGGTTTTGAAATTTTCCATTTTAATAAACAGGACGAGTCAGGGAATGAAAAGGCAAGACGACACCCTGCCCCCAGAGCCACTGCTGTGCTCCAGACTTTCCTTATTCATTTCCCTCTTTGTCACACTAAAATCTCGCTATTTAGCATACAAGTTGATTTACAAATTGCATTTCTCTATGAATCCCTTTCATTGTGCCTCTGGCCCCTCAACACTTTCATCAGGGCCAAGAATTCATTTGCAAATGAAACCCAGAGAAGTGCAGCCCTGCCCCACAGAGAGACAGGATGCCTTCCCATTGTTCACACAGCATGGGAGCGGCGGGGATCGTCGGCACAGCCTGGCCCTGCTCATCTCAGTCGACTCAAAGCAGATCCTGTTTAATTCAGGGATTATCTCCCTCAATGTTTCTCCGCTCAGAGACATCAGATAACGCAAAGTTGCCATGACAGTAAACCCCGGCCCTCACACCACCAAACCATGCAAACAGGGAAGACTCAACTTTAATGATAACTTTTCATGTTAAATCCCCCCCCCCCCCCCCCCCCCAATTCCACCCACCCGTCTACCTACACCCCAAGCGTTAATTTTGAAAAAATGTGTTTGATTCATAGTGTGAGAAATGTGAGGATTAAATAAACACCTTTTCTCTTTTCTCAAGGTTCACTGTACACAAATTAGTGTGAAGAAAATCAAATCATATGAAAATGAGCAGGATGAAAATAGAATATAGAAAAAACAAAAACTTTTGCCTGACTTTTGGAAGATGCAGAGTTATTCATAAAAAATAAAATACCTGAGTTTTCACTGTGTGTGTGTCTGTGTGTGCAAATCTACACACAGCAGAGAAAAAGCTCTACAGTGGAATTTAATTAATTCACTATTTAACTCACAAACATAATAAGTGTGTTTCTTTAATTGAATAAATCCTAACAAATACTAAAACATTATTTTCTGTACAGTGCATTTTCAAAAATTGTGCACTTTCAAATTATTTAAACTTATCAAACAAATGCCACAATAAAACAAATGCATGGATAAAATACAACCATCGCTAGAATATAAAATTACACTAAAAAAGACAGCAAAGACAGATGAGCTTTCCCCCAAAATGTACATTTCTATACTCTAACTAAGGAACTGCTAAGACTCGTCATCAAATTGCAATGCAGCAAGGGACATTGTCGTCTTCCGAACTCTATCACAAGTTTAAGGAAAGCCAATGGTAAAAATGCCTTTACGGCTGTACAGTGTAAGAATCATTTCACCACCAACTGCATATGACTTTTTACACTGCCAAAATATGTCTTTACTTGGTGACCGAAAAAGGATCAAAACTGAATTAATGCATCACTACAAATCCACTGTCCACATAAGACTAGGAGCAAACAGTGCAGATGCTAGCATTAGGCTTAATTCCTAAAATAGCAAGGATTAACTTCAAATTACAATTAAGATAAAGTCAAGCTGGTATGAAGAAAGACTGTAAACTTCGATAGAATGTCTATCAATAGCACAATGTAAGTAGTGAGCAGAGCTAAAGGGTGTTAAGGCAGACAGCAAGAGGACGGAGCCTCAAAGAGATTGACCAAAAATCTGAATATGAGAGACAAGAAAGTAAGGATTAGTCAAAAAAGTTGGAGAGCTTTGAGAGATCCTACATTATTTTTTCGCAGGGGGCCTCTGTGAGCGTCTTGACACTTGTAACTTCAGGAGGATTTCTGCTCACATCTTCTCCAGCCCTCAGGACTCATCCCACTGAACACTAGATGGGGTTCCACTAAAGCTGCCGTGGTCCAGGACAAGATTCAAATCTCAGAAGCTCTGCCCCGGTGACATGGTTAAAGCTTAAGGGGAGGGAAAAAGGCAAAGCAAGTCCTTCAGGCTACACCTAAACTCACACCACATAAACAATGGCAAAATGACAAGCGAGGCACTCTGTGTTTGCAGGGAGAAACAGCGCAAAAGGGGGCTGCCCTGCCAATCTCTCCTCTAGGGGGGCCACTCTGATAGGGCATAAGGGGATGGTCACAACATTGATAAGGCCCCACAGTCAAACACACTCTTAAATAAAAAAGCTGAGGCCTTGCTGGGCCGCCTGCAGCTCTCATCAGCAGGGTCAATGGCAAGGCAGAGAGGAACACAGTGAGCCCTGAACTCTGATCACCTCCAAACAGAGGGACGCTGGCAAAGGTTAAAACAGCTCAACATCCCACCCTCTGTGGCTCTCACTCCGACCTCCCAGTAACTACAGCCCTGAGCATCACTGATATTCAGCTACAAATACAATGACTTTCTGTTTCCCTTTCTGCTACCAGAACACTCTAGAAAGACACACAACTCATTTATAATGAGCACTGCTTCAGATAAATAATCCCAAACTTAAAGACAACACGGTCATACTCTTATAATTACATACACAAGACACTTGCAACTATTTTAGCATATGGCCTAGACATAATTAGGAATTTTTGCATTCTGCAGATGGGTTGTTGAAACAAGTGACTTTCCCTCACTCCCCTTTATTAGATTTAAAGGAAATTTAGGGGAAAGAAACAGCACTCAGGGATAGACAAGGTTTTGCATTAATCATCAAGTTCCTAAAATCACGTGAAACAGCGTTTCAATGCGTGACTTTCTCCCGAAAGGAATATTTATTTTAAATATTTATTTGAAATGCACATGCTTTTCAGGTTGTGCTAAACACAGTGTGCTGCACAGAATTTTTTATTTTCTCGCATGAAATCTGTAGGCCATTTTTCTAAAAATTTAAATCAAAAGATGTATTTATTTTTAAATTGCAGAAAGTATAAATTTTGTGCGGCAAAATTCGATCACACTGCGCCGAATAACAAAGTCGGGGCTTCTTTCCATTTATGAACATTTATGAAATTACTTAAAATATTAATGGATTTTTTTTCCTCCTAATGAACGCATGACTGAAAAGTCGGTCAACAAAAATACACGCTGCAACGTCCTGTAGCGAAATGAAAGCTTTATTTATAACTATTCTACAGTGATCTAAAACGCAGTTTTATTAGTGTCTTGTTTGGCTCGAGTATTCCCCTTTTCTACAAAAACAAAGCAGCTTGTAATTAATTATAACTTTACTGGCTTATGTTGGCCTCTGAAACTCTGAGAGCTCATGCAAAGTCCTGAAAGCCACTTTGTACAAACTCATTTCACATTTTAGGCACCACATTTCTAACAAAGCATTCTTACTGCAGTTTTTTCAAAGGTGTAAGATGGTCGCATTGGCTACAAGTCCGCAAGTTAAAATTAGGAAATCGGTTTATCTATATGGACATGAAACTATCTTTTGGACGAATCGGTTGTGTATTTGTGGAGACAGAATGGCCGAGACAAAACTTCAGTTTCCCAAATATTTCTTTTCTTCTTCTTCTTCTTCTTCTTCTTTTTTATAAGAAAAAAAATTGCCTAAAGACGGGTAAACTAAAGAGACCGTCACAGGAGGAACTGGGAAAGATGTTTGTTCATTAACGTTCTCCGGCGCACTCTGTCCTCCTTTCATCTTACTTAAAAAATGAGTAACAAGCCATGGCGTAGACTGTTGATATATTTTCATAAAAGAAGGAGATATCTGTACGAGTTTGCAGCGCAAAGTTGAAGCACACGGAATACGGTATTTGTCGGTCCGGGACCAAAGAAAAGTTGGGAGTCCCGACAGGGGCGACAGGGTGGTCGATGTCGAGGCAAGACGCCGACCGCTGAACGCAGGGAAGCCTGAGTGCGAGTGGAGCGATTATTTATTTATTTAAAACGCGCTAAAGTTAAGATTAAAAACTTTTGAAACTTTTAAGTCACACCGAGCTCAAACCCAAAGAAAACGCACCATATCTGTGTTCTCATATTTCACTTATTAACCGCCTAGAACTGAGTTTTAACCTCTGATAATAAAATAATCAGCGCAGAAATGTCAAGTTACCCCAAATTGTTCTTGGTACTTGAATAATGGGAAATTCGTGGAAAATCGGTGCATCAACTTTTGTTAAAAGTCGACCATACTTTCATCAAGAAGTCACTTGAATTTGTAAAGAAATCAACAAAAAACTAACAGCATAAACTCCAATTCAAAGTCTTCCTTAACAGTGAGAGTTGACCGCGGACACAATAAAAACATCGCTTAAAAGAAAGAAAAATTCACGGTGATTGCATAAAAGGAGCGTTGGGTTACTTGGACTCACCATTGTGCTCCGATAAAGGCAGATGAGGGTCGGATTGGAAGTGTTGAGGCTTCGCTTGCTTCCTCCGCGACATGCTGGCTGGCACATCAGCAGGCAAAGAATAAAAAAATGACTACAAAACCTTCTAAAAAATTACGTAAATCGAGAACATCCACCGCGCATGTGCCCCGTTATGATTATCAATAATGCTCTGCGATTAATCATACGGGGGCTTCTTTGAAAGGCGATTGGCACCTTGCCAGCCCCCCTCCTATTCAAATGAAGTCTCTTTAATCAATTAGCTCCTGATTTGCTGGGGACTCTTGTCTCTCTCTCAGCTCCCACCCAATGAGTTGATCCGTATGAGGAAGAAAGGCTGGGTTTTCCAAACTCCCTTTAGATACGGTTTAACCCCTTCTGTTAGCCAAGTCAAGGCTTATCTTGACTACTACAGGGGAATGTCAGCGTCTCGAGTCCATGCCCGCGACAGTATCTTTCACAGTTTATTTTCTTTCTTTTTTCCTTTTCCCCCGTTGATGTGGATTGACGGGACGCTCGCAACTCAAACCTTCACGATCTCCAACCAACTTTAATTTCACTACAACTCGGTAGTCCGTTCTCCACTCTTGCGTAAAGATCGCTGTAATACAGCTCTTGTTGTGTGCACACCGACACCTACTTTCTGAAGAGTTTGAAGCGAAGCTCCCGGTGCGGTAAAACGCAACGTCTCGCCAGCATGTTCCGTGCGTAAATGGCACCGTTACGCGTTCCCAAAAGTCCAGAGTGAGATCCGACGTCCCAATCACTTTGATTTGATTATTATTAGCAGAAAGAGGGGTTACTTACTAACACGTTTTCATCACACACTGCGTTCCGCGAATAAACAAACTTTGAGGGCCCGTGCGGCAGTGGGACAAATGTGGAGCCCGGCCCATCGAGGATCTGATTGGTCATCGGGCTATTCAGTCACGTTACCATTCACCTCCACCTCCCTCTCCCTCGCTCCCGCTCTCTCTCTTTCTCTCTGATTGAGCACAGCAGAGCCAAACGGTTTGTGCGCGCCGGGATGATCAGTGGTAAAGAGCGGAGAGACAGAAGTCTGTTCATCTGAATGGGGATAAATTAAGCTTTTAAATTCTTCCCCAAACACTTTTTTAACGAATGCTTGCCTCATATCCATGTCACGCGGACTAATCTATATTTCACATCATGCATTTGGAAAAAAAAATCCCCTAAACTTTTCTTTATATATTCACCATCCACTGGGTTGTTTATGTTGTAAAATCGGCATGAATTACTGCATAATGTCCTTATCAAAAGTTAAATGTTTGGCCTGTTGATATGTTTTATTTTATCATAATGGTAAATGTTTTTATTAGATTGACAATTGGCCAATATATTTCAGCTGATAACGGCAAAGCAAATAAAACGATGTCTTAATCGAGCCTGTGGATTACAGAAGTTACATTATTATTATTATTATTATTATTATTATTATTATTATTATTATAAATAATGCATTAACTGGAGTGCGCATTCACTTGGGATGCTTAAGAGGGCAAGAGATCCCACAGGAGCTTCTTGTGAGCGCTGAGTCGAGTAGATTTATTACCTGAAAAAGATAAACGAAGCTTTCAGTCAGGCTGATTTTGAGAAATGAAGATAATAATGTTACTATAGGTGATGCCTCGGATGCCATTATTTTTCACTGAATATTTAAAGAGCAGCTGCAGGCTAGATGGATCTGGTCCTCTCTTGTGTCAGATATCTTTTAGTTTCGACTAGCCTTACTATTTACTTATTCATGAAAAAAGGAAAGAGCAGAGGGAAAATCAAATACCTCTGATGGCCTTAGTGATCTGCTTTATCAATGCGTTAGGTCGAATAATTAAACAGCACACATAATTTTCAAATGGAACATTCTTTTCTTCTTCTTCTTCTTCTTTTTTGGGGGGAGGGAGTATCAATTGATGCGTAAACTGTCCACAAACCTGGGGACCAGATCGAAATTAAAGCTGTGACTAAAAAAAATCAAAGAGCAAATTATCATTAGTAGGGGAAAATGTGTATGTGCGCGTGCAGTTAAAAAGCCCGTGCAATTATATGCAGGAAACTTGAAATTGCTAGGAGAGGAAAAAGGGGTCTGCAATATTGTAATGTCCCGGGCGGAAAAATCAATGGCCAGTTAATTGATGTGAGTGTTGGTGTGAGATTGTAAACAGGGTGATTTGCAGCCCAGCCGAGCAGGAGACATTTTAAATGGGATTCACTCGGGACGGTTGAGGATACAGTGTTAACAGTCATGGGCTGAATGACACAGGCGGACACAGTTTGGGGACCCAACAGATATAACTCAGTGCCAGTGCTTGAAAAAGTTTTAAACTGACTTAAACGTTTTTTATTTCTTTTCTTTTTTCAGAGGCGTGTGTCTGCCTGAATTATTATTTATTATCTGTTGAGTGAGAAAGCGGGAAAAAATAAATATTTAACATAAAAATGTTTATCATACTAATGATAATGATATTAAGATAGAATTATTAATGTATATTTCCTTTTTAAAAAAAACTATTAAAACCTTTGGTTAACGGTGAATGTAATAACCGTTTATTTAACAGGCGCATCAAACAGTTTCTTTTTGTCACTGTGGGGGGAAAGTGCTTTCAAAGAAAAGTGACAGAAGCCTTTGGCGCATAAAAAGTGCGCATTTGTCGGTTATGCGCAATCAATGCTGCGCGCACCATATCAGAGACGGTCTGTCGTGGGTGTCATCATTCACTATTATCACCGACACGTCGTGATTGATCACGTAGCTCAGAAACACTGCACGTCTGAGCGCATAATGCGATAGTTAAAGCGAGGAATCTACCAAAGCGCAGTTGTTAGTGATCCTCACACTCTGTATTTCTAACTAGAAAGCCCCCTTTTTTCTGCTTATTCAACACGTGGTGGGTTTCTATTCACGGTCCTGCTCGACTCGATGCCTAAAGAATTACAACTAGCTGGATTAGGCCTTCATCTAGGTCAGCTGCACGTGTGTGCGTGTGTGAGTGTGTGCGTGTGTGTGCGCGCGCGCGTAGTATTTGTGATAACAGTCGCACAAATGGCAAAAAGAGAGAGCGGACGAAACTCAAGGTTTTACAAGAAAGCAGAGTCTCGTGATTCCAGTAAGTATGAAGAGGAGTGGAGTCCCTGATTAACAGGGCTGCTGCTTACATGGACAATAGGTTTGATTCATATGTTATGAGTAAAGAGCCTCTGTTAAAAAATACCAAAAAGTTATAGAGATAATATTAAGAAAGGGCCTTTTTAATAATAACAAATACAATCACAAACAACCATAGGCTGAAATTCCCTAAAATGTTTTATTTTGTGGCAGGATAAATAAACTAGTACATTATTCCTTCTTTTCTTCATTAATAACAACTGATGAAGTCAATGATCCCCCTCATTCCCAGAACAAATATCAAGTGCCTGGCATTATTAATGGCACCATGATGTCTTTACTAAAGGATTATGAGCTTGATTAAAGGGATTGTTGTAAGCTGGCCTCATGCTCAAATAAAGAAATAAGGCCATATTTTCCTTCTACCAAGTCACACACTCTGTCACTGCATGACTCTTAACAGAACAGTACTGCTATGTTTAGGGTGCCCAACCTCAGTATTACTCAGTATTTGAGTTATTCCACATTAAGTCTTCTAAAAAACCAAAACGAATAAATAAACAGAAAAAACAATAACAAAAAAAACCATATCTAAAGTTAATCAGATTATAGGGCTATGGGGAAAGAAAAAAAACACTCCAGGTAGAGCAGAAATTATTGGTTCATTTACTTGAAGTATGAAGTGAGATTTCTTTGTCTTCCAGACAATCAGAATGCAGCATTTAGCACTGTTTTGCCACCAAAGGAATCCCATTGAAAAATCGCCTGCATTAAAATTCAATACCTGCAGCAGCACCGACTAGCCTCCATTAATTAAGAGATCAAACCCTTTCTATTGTCCCCCAGCAGCCCTGCCACCACTTGTCCCACAGATTGTTTTCCCCCATTGTGCCCTCTGACATCTTCCTGCAGCATCGCCCGATATCAATGGGCCGTGTTTGTTTTTACATTATCTCAGCTGCAGTTACAGACACCCCCTTTCAATCTCATCTTGTTTGAGGGAAAACAAGCAAACATTCAAGGGTGTCGCAGAGGTGCTAGAGGTCACTGGTCCATCACACATATCCTGCATGTCCAGGCTCTGTGTGTGTGTGCGATTGTGAGTTTGCATGTGCCACTGGTACAGCCATCTGTGGCACAAACACTGTGAGTGATTGTGTTTAAGCTGTAGCTACTCAGGTACAAGTGTACTAGTGTTAGGAGATGTGTGCCAATGGATCCTTGACAAAGAGCTTCAACCCCCCCTCCCCCCCCCCTCCCTCGTTATTAGTGAGAGAGGCCAGGCTTCAGTGTCTTTCTGAATGGTGTAACTGGACACCAAACATTACAGGCGGGATGCACTCAAACATAAAACTACATTTGCATCCTTTTGGATAGTTTGCAAACACTAGAATACTTTTGTTTCAGATAAAATATAAACACAGCACAATTTAGAAAAGATTAAAACTTTATGATAGTATAACTTGCTGCATTCTTGTATTAAAAACAATTAATTACACTTTTCAATTTGGACAAATTCAAATCATAGTTTGTTTCGCATCAGATATGACTGATTATTAACTGATGATTCTTATTCATAAATAGGCGTTTAAATAGATATAGATAAGTAATATACACAGCACTTGAGCAAAATGAACCTTTAGCTTTAGTTCACTAAGTTTATTAGCTTTATGGCTGTTTCTCATTACTGTCCACCCAAGTTTTTTTCTCAATAGATACACTCAGTCACAGTGATGCAATCGTTCAATCCTTCAATTGTTATCATACAAATTCACTTGATTGTATCTGATTAAACATGTTCGCTTGAGTTGCATTAACGACAAACACGGTGGTACTGGACGACCACCAAGACTCCCATTTTAGCTCCTTCGTATTCTTGAAAAACACATTGTGCTTTCATATGACATTGACAAATGATATTTGGATGAAGAGGGATGCTTAGATGGTTAGATGTTTCACAGAATGGAGCCGGATTACACTGACACACATCACTAAGGCTGGAGGTTATAGAGGAACCAAACACTCCAAACATCTTGAAGAAATTACAGACATCACCCACCGAAAGCTGAGTGTTTATGTATTCTTAAGAACCTGGAAGCAAAACTAAAAATTACACATCGACTTATCCCTACATTACTTCACACGCTCGTAAACACAGAATATACAGAATATACACATGCAATGTCTGTGTCACAGCCACAAAGCAAGCCGGGTGGGTAATGTAACCACACACAAAGCAATGTGCAGGTAACCACCGAGCCAGCAGACACGCCACGTAAAACAAAACAAAAAAACACACATTCTTACAGTAAATACAGCCACAAAGTTGAAACATATCAAGCGGTTTATTCGCAGTGACTCTGGGCACAAGATGTTTATCAACTGCCGCCAGACAGCTGTGTTGGTCGGCCAGCAGTTAACTGTGTCTCAGACAGCCTCTTATTGCTATTGATAGTTAGCATCAGTGTCCTGGCTGAGGAATGTGACTGCTATAGGCAAACACAAGCTATTGATCTTCAGCCTGTCCCTCACCGGCCTGGAGCTACAGAGGGAAAGAAATGGGAGTGGAGGCCGGGCGGAGCCTTCAGACTCACTGTCTGGCACCTGGGAGAGCTACCAGTGGTGCTGGTCAGGAGTGTATTGAGAAAGATCTCACTCCTTTAGATTGCTGCTTTGTGTTCAAATTAACAGCCTGCATCTATTAATGAAGCATTAGCTAAATTATTCATTTATAGTCCCATTTTAAGTCTTTCATTTTAAGGCCACCTCAAGAAATGCATTTCTTGTCAGTTTTTCTCCAGTCAATGAAATTTTTAACTTCCTACGTACTTTGCATCTTGTCTCGTCCCCCTTTCATCCTTTTTGTTCAGCTTTTTCTTAAATTAATATCCTCATTCGTTTATGTATTGATTGATTGATTGACTGGAATAGAGCAATTCACTTTGGTGCATAGTGCTTTCAAAGCGGCATTTAAGCTCACCGCTAGCAACATTCAATTCATTAAATGACTGCTTCAGATTGTGCCCTGTTTTCTTTATATTTCTCTATATATTCCCAATAAAGAAATCACCACCAAATACGATGCCTTTCTGTACTTAATTGCTCTTTAAAACAAGCACAAACACACATGACACTGCACTGGGGTTTCAGTGGTTCAAAATGAGGAATCTGTCGGGAGGAAAAGTGTTGCAGGCTCTATGTGAGGTCTTCTTATGTGTTTGCATGTGTGCTCTTGAGCTTCCTGTGACCACACGAGAGGGAACTAAATTTAAGCTGGTGTTTGTGTGTATGCCTGTGTGCTTTAGACTGAAAAACAAAACAAAACAGAGACACTGTATGTATCTCTGTTTTTATCTCTGTGTTTATTTACCCACATAATATGTAGAGGACAAAATTTCTGCAAGTGCTGCATATATATGGCATTTTATTGTCAATGAGTAGAACTGAAATTAGATGGCATTTCGTTATAGCTCCACTGTTGTTGCACACCACGTCTGCACTGGAAAGGGGAAGAGGAGTGAAATCTGCCTGGAGGTGAAGGGGGAGGGCTTGTCATTCTTTATTTACCCCACTTGTGGAAGTCTAGTCGGATACGGGATATCAGAGAAGTCAGTTCCCTGATGACAAGCGAGAAGACTACCTTGAGGGGTAAACTCAGTCAAGTTATAGGACTGCCACCACTTCCCCACTTCCTTTTTCTTCACGACTCACTCTTTTCTCCCCTATTTATGTCTCCTCTTGCTTCTTTTTTTCTTTTTACTAGATATAAGATATAAAACATAAGAATTACGTCAATAAATTTAATTTACTATGGAGTCGAACAAGGTATGAAAAGAAAATGAAAAAGTAAAAAAAAGAAAAAAAATCCATGTAATAATGAAAAACGCTTCAGTGCCCTTATTTGTGTTTGTGTGTGTGCGTACGCTGGAATCAAATAGTCCCTCTCCTGCTCTCTTAGCTCATTTAGGCTGCATGTCAGACAGAATGGCAATCAGACTCTCTCATCAAACTCCATTGCCCTTTTACTTTTTCTCCTACCTCCTGGCTCATCTTGTTTGGTGAGTTGGTGCTTTTCAAACTCCCATCAAAGCGTCTGGCAAGGGGACACAACACAGCTTGCCTTACATTTTCACGAGGCCCACTGAGGTTCACTCCATATTCTTTAATGATGTTTTGGTACAGATAAAAATTACAGTCTTTTTGTTTCTCAGAGATCTAGCAACTTGAGGTAGGGACAAATAAATAAATACTTCTGCCTACTCCTTTTCAAACAAATAATGGAATGATATTTTGTAATGACTGTGAAGGCACATGTTTGAAATGTTTGAAATAAAAATGAACTGAACTGAGCATCTCATATCTAAAAACCCTACTACAGATAGGGTATGCATTCTCATCACTCTGGTATACAGCTGCACACATTCAGATGGATAAGGACAAATGTAAGCACACACACACACACACACACACACACACACACACACACACACACACACACACACACACACACACACACACACACACAGGACTCTTTTCAAAGAAGTTTGCTTTTTTTATTACTTCCTTTCCCATTCAGTGGCCTCCCCACTTTCCACAGTGCCCTGGGTGTGCAGTGAAAGAGTCGTGCTTATTATGTGCTCCGGGCTCTCCAAACCCAGCTTTGTTTTGTCCAGATAGCTCTCTCTCCCTCACTCTCCTTCTCTGTCTCTCTTTAATATTCACAGTAAGAGTCTTGGCTCTCACAAGACGGCTGTTTTCCCAGTTTTCTCCCCCGCTAACAGCCAAGTGTGGCCCCTGTGAGTGTAAACACGCAGAAGGGAGGGACATCTCCTGACAAACATCTCCAAGGATGTGCCACCCTGCCCCGTGTCATTCATTCTCTACCTGGCACTGGAGCTAAACTGTTAACACTGAAGTGTGAGTGCCCGAACCCTAAAGGACTGCCAGCGGCTGCACATGCCTGGTCTACCTAAATTCACACTACACTCACATCTGCTCTTCACAGAGAAACGATGCAGTGTATAAGCACATCACAGAGTCTGTGCGTGTGTTGCAAAGGCAGAGCTGTTTGCGGAACTTCGTACGATGACAGAATAATAAGTAACTTAATGTACACATTTCTCATAGACCTAATTTGAGATTTCACACCTAATCCATTCTTAAGTAAGCCTTGCTTTGTCCCCTTACACTGCACTGAAAGCCCTTATATGTCAGCCTGTTCTGTCAGTGTGAGTTGTGAATGTGTCACCATGACAAATTCTTCTACATTAATTGCTTTTGGCAGTTAAGGTTATTCTCCCTTGGACTGTAATGTCTTCCAGGGGTCCTTTGTTTAACCAGGTGGCTAACGTAAGAACCACCTCTCACAGAGTTGATATCTGGAGAGTTGCACCCACTGGAGAAAATTGTCATTACCTTGTAGTTTAGTATCTGCCATTGGCAGCACAAGACTAGCAAACAGCATGAATTAGGAGCGGAGCTTATATTTAACCAGAAGATCACCCCAAACATTGATAAGGCAGTGCACTGCATGGCAGTCAGACCCCTGGTGATGTTAACAGCACTATGCTGTTATCACAGGTGTGATCGCTCACCAGCCCACAACCACATTTACATCTTAATTACCAGCCTAATCAATGGGGTTGCACTTTGACTTCATTTGTGACATTCTTGAAACCTCATTTAAGGTGTAAGAATAGGCCATCGTAAGTACTGGTGGTAAGAGAGAGGCACCTATTTTCACTGTGGGATACAAAGAAGATAAAAAGGGGCATACTCCTGAAGTCTCACAGGCGTGCTCACGCTGCACAGTGGGGTTGACAAAGTGAGCACTGGGAGATATTTATGATAATTGCATACTCCTCCCAAAATGACAAAGCAAATTGGTGAGACGTGCAGCGTATGACAGAAAACGGATAGCTTGTGGGACTTGAGCGGGGTGATTTAAATGCCAGGTGATTGAACAACAAACTCGCATTAAGACCTTATTGATGAGTTCAGAGTTTCATTTGGGATCAATAAGACGATTGGTCGAGGCTGAAGCCAATACATGCAGTAGGGAGAGACTGCGGGGTAGAGAGATGAGAGGTTATTGAACTGCTTCACCACAGAATAGAGAAGACACTGGGTTATGTTTATCTAAAAGTGGCCTCAGAGTAGGGCTGCCACAAACGATTATTTTGATAGTCGACTAGTCACAAACGATTATTTTGATAGTCGACTAGTCACCGATTATTTTTGCGATTAGTCGACTAATCAGATCATCATCCATTGGACGTACAGCGTACAGCTTATTGCACCAGCAGCATCTGGTCTTATATAACTATCATTAGCTTACAGCTTGAAGTGTTTGTGCTAACTAAAAATAAAGACAAGATGGTAGTTTATTAATTTTTAATGAAATTTGCAGATTGTTTCGGTGAAGTTTAATAAACTCCTTGCTTTCTAAAATATAACAGGACACCGGAGTATATTCTCCAGCGTCTCACACTTCTGATAATCAGCTGTCTGCTTGACAGTTTTAGCTGTGCAAAAACTATAACTTTAATCTCAGCCAAACCGATTTACTCAGGAACAAATAAAATACTAAAGAAAGCCAAACAATAACATTTTAAAGTTATCTAAGTGACTTATATATATGTTTAACCTGACTAGCGAAAGACGGCGGTGGGTTTGAAAACGATTTGCCGGGAGTCCGGTGTTCTCACGGCTCTAGTTAGCCTTGCCCCCGCCTAGCTAACGAGCTAGTGGGTAACAGACGTCTCCGAAAACGTCGGAGCGCTTTTGAAAATATGTGGTGTCTTGATAAACTGAGCAGATATTTGAGGTTTACACAGCTACATTCTGAAAATATGTTAAACGTTTATTTTGTGACCCAGAAAGAATAATAAGAGTAAAGTTAAAACTAACTAGCTGCCACCATTGTTGACAACTGCGCTGGGCTGCGCTATGAATTCTGGGACACAGCTTCTTCTTCTTCGGGGTTTAACGGCAGCTGGCATCCTTGTACATGCAGTGCTGCCATCTTCTGTTTCAGTCCGTTATTACAGTCCGATGCGTCGACTATTAAATTAGTCGTCGACGATTTTAATAGTCGACATAATCGTGACTAGTCGACTAATCGTGGCAGCCCTACCTCAGAGTAAATTCCTGCAAACAGCAACAACTGGAGGATTTTATCCAGAGGGGTGGCAGGATATCATCATACGGTGATGTCAGAATATGGAAGCGAGCAGTTTTTGTTAATCAGCTTGAAATGACGCCTGATTACAGATGAGAGCTCGATGTAAATGTTGACCATTGAGAGATTATGATTTGAGGGTCAAAATATTTTTAAGATGGAATTTAAACAGTCAAATAGGTTTCCAGCCTGAGTCAGGAACTCCACAGGTTGCAAGTGAGCATGTGAAAACTAGTTAGCGAGGGAACAGTGAATTGGAAATCTTTAGCCTAATGGTTAAAGTGGTTGAAAGTAGTAACAGACAAGCAGTGGAAACGATGAATAATCACCCAGCTTCTACTAATCCAAAAACACAAATGCCAGCTCAAAACATATGCAACACAACAACATCTGGTATAGTATAATTATTTGTGTTAAATAACATCAAGTTTAAACTCCACTGAGATGAGCTGAAGTAGATGAACAAGTACACGAGCTCAAGAAGCACTTGCCTAGACTATTAAATGTCGATTTGTGCTGTTGTGGCTTGTTAAGTTACTTCTTCACTGGTGCCGAAAAGAGAAATTCACTATGATTGCTGATGCCGGCTGTATGGGTGAGAGGCCTAGTACTGTAAAGCTTGAAGAATCACAGCTGTGTCATCACTCTCCTCCTACGGTGTGACAGATGATGCTAACAATGAACATTTCATCTTCAGCTGCAGCGCAAGCTCCTATAAGACAGAGATGAAGTACATGGGGCGAGATGAATTACAGCACAGTGATTTATCACGACAGGCCAATAAGAATAATACAAATGAACAATTAGCAAATTTAGCCTTAATTAACCGCTCCGAGACAAAAGACGAGCTTGTACAGCATGTGCGAACATGATTCGAAGTAGTCAAAGCACGGGGCTAATCTTCACGCAATTTGAGGAATATTACTGTGTTAATTAGGGTTAATTGAATAATTTGCCTCATTGCATACTGATTATGGATGTCAAACACAGAGGGGATATCTTGATTAAGCAGAATGTTCTGAATAAAGGATGTGTGTTTAGTGGGCAAGTGTGAAATACCTACAGATTAAATGTCAATCAAAAGCTTTTCAAAGGCACAAATATTATTCTTGAGCCTTAAAAACAAAGTATTTTTATGTACTTTTTGTATTTTGAAAGCCAGTCAGATGACTTTGATGGAGTAATTTATTCTGCAACACATTAACAGTTTCTTTAAACAGATGTAGTTCAAAAGAAGACAAGGAGAGACTGTGGTGTTTGCCTGGTTTGAACCATGCTCACATCACATGGGTTCTGTTTTTTCTCAGCACCTGATTTGGAAAAACTCTGTTTCCCACACAGTCTCCTCATGACTGATAATGCAATTTAACAGGCAATACAATACCGTGCGAGACCTGGATGACATGCTTCCCTCGTCTCAGCACTGGCTTGAGAATTAAAACCCACAAGATCTTTGGCACACATTTGTGCACTCCTGCATCCACACAAACAGATGCAACCAAAACAAATTAGGCCATATCTCATAATTCAATGTCACAAAATCTAATTGGTATCAGCCGAAGCCCGAAACCCTTAGAACTTTAAAGTTCCAAGGTTAAATAAAAAAAAACAACACAAACACATTTTGACATTATGTCAATAAGTGAAAACTGCAGAGACCTCCCTCCTCACCCTCCCAGCCCTACACGCATGCCTACAAACACAAAAACGTGCCCTTAAACCTGCTGAGAGAATAAAGCATACATTACACAGTGAGTTCTTAATTAGACGGTATATATGATGGCTGTTTGTATACGTTTAAGTTTATGTGTGTGTGTTTGTGTGTGTATCCACAATGTGTGCGTGTGCTGCAGAGAAATAGGATGATGCCATCATCCAGGGAGCTGGCAGCAAATATCTGGTTAACAAATGATGATGTGAATACATGGCCTCATAAGTCTATAAATCAGATTCCCCTCTTACAAATTAATAGAGTTCACAGTTGACGGCTGAGGTGAGACATCGTAAATTATGTTTGGCACATGAAAATGAAGCAAAAACTGGAGGAGAAATAATAGAAATTTGCCCTGCTGTATTAGGATTATTGCTTTCCTAAAAAATGAAATATAAAATGATGGCAATAACACATTTAAATACTTTAGGACATTTTTCCTGATTACCCACTTACAGTGGAGAAAAAAGAAATCAGTTCTCGTGAACAAAATTACAATTTTTTTTAAACAGAAGTGCTCACTTCATGCATACTCTGCTTCACTTAATATTTTGAACTGTTAGTTCTTATGCATATATTTTCTATTGTCCCTGCATTTTCCTGTCATTGCAAATAGCTGCCAAAGAAATGGCAGAACAGGCTTCTTGGCACATGGCTTGAGGATGATATCAAAGACAGAGGAGGAAACATCAGTAAAAAGACTAAAAAAGGACAACAGAAACAAGAGAAATGTGGGGGATGATGGGAGGAGGGCTAAGTACCAGGAGCGTGTCAATGTGGGGGGCTAATGGTGGGGGTACCAAGGTTGCAAGCAATTTCTCTTTGTTATCAAGTGAAATGACTCTGCAAATATGACAATAAATCACAGTGGAAATCAATCTGAGAGGAGGCGACTGTGAGCCACTGATAATGCATCAATCAATATTTAATGTTTAGACTTTAATTAATCCACAGGCGCCAAGCATTCTTTAAGTGACAAAGCACGAGGAGAGGGGGAAAAAACGAGCAGGGAGTGCTTTTGCATAGAATAGCTCTTATATCAAACTGAGACACTGAGCTGAGCGGCTTCATCAGTCGATTTCCCACAGCTTCCCAGTGTTGCTTCATTTCCTATTCTCTTATTTGCGAGACCTTGAAACTGAAGAGAATAAAAGTATGCATTTAGAAGTTAGATGAAAAAATGGAAATGCATAAATACCTTTACTGGGTATATGTGACACTGCTTAGGTGATGTTTAAAATATGTTCTAGATCCACCCAAAGTCCTAGGAACTACACTCAAAAAAGCAAAATTGGGTGGCTGTTAAATTTACAAGAGTCTAACTTGTAACTTGAATATAAAAATAATTTTATGTTTCTATGGTGAATGTAATTAAATCATGTACGATCTGCATGAAATTCAACAACTCAACACTAGTTCAATGTATTCTTGTTTCAATGACATGACGCAATCGAGCAAGAGTGGTTAGCTGCATGGACTCGCGATATCACAAGATCACGCGAGATTTCAAACCACAGGAAAATCACTGGGATTATAAGTGGCAGAAAAGCATAACCACAGCACTTTTTTTTAACCTGTTAGGGACAAAAACATAAAAAAAATTCTGCATTTAACTACGAAGTGACATCTCGGTGGCGCTCGGTTAGCACTATTGCCTCATAGCAAGAAGGTCCTGAGTTCAACTGGCCACAGCCTTTCTGTGTGGAGTTTGCACGTTCTCTCCATGTTTGTGTCTTCCTGGGTACATGCAGTAGGGTTAGGTTAATTAATGATTCTAAATGGCCCATAGATGTGAGAGTGAACGGTTGTCCGTCTCCGTGCGATATAATGGAGACTTGGACAGTGTGTGCCCCACCTCTTGCCCTGTGACAGCTGGGATAGGCTCCTGCGACCAAGGGGATGGATGGAGTGACAGCTATGTCTTAAATCCATTAAATTGGAGGAAAATAAGACGCACATGACAAGTTTTATGTTAACCAGACTCTGACTTTGTTGAACACTGCAAAAAATAACTCTTTAAATGAACTTAAAATAATCATGGAAAGGATTTCCATGTTAGTAAATGGCTTTCTATTTGCATTAAGTACTTTTGTTGGACTAATGTAATTTGCATGGGTTGGATCAACTCAATTCAAACTCAATTAAGTTGGTCCAATTCAAGTACATTAAGTTGGAATAACAGAATTGCATGATAGTAAAATAAAGCAATTTAATCACGTGGAAAACCTTTTCATGATTTCTTTTATGTTCATTCAAATAGTTATTGTTTTTGAGTTTAGATAACAGGCTGCTGCTACTTATTGTGTCTTTATGCACTTGAAATAATGTAAACTACTCAAATAATGATTGTGAGGTTTTGAAATTAGGTGAACTCTGCTCATAATGTAATGCTGTGTTTTGTGCCACATCACACTTGTCTGACCATACTAAAATGGAAAAAGTTTACAGGTGTTTTTATTCCCTGTAGAGAGAAGGCAAGTTAAAAAGCTAGGTGTAATAGAAGAAGTACTTCATATGGGGTTCATAAGTTCATAGGGTGAAAACAAGGATAGTGGAAACAATGTAATTAAAGACATCAATAGAATTGTACTGGTTTGTACTTTCAAAATGTCCCTCAACATCATTATTGATCATTGTCACATTTGTCTTTCTGATGGTGCACACTGGGAATCTCTACCTAAGACATAATTGTTTATATATTAATATATTAATCTTTTGTAAATTAGAAATGAAGTTGGCGAGAATAAATATAATTATAATAAAATTATTTAGTGCATGCTATTGCTCCCATCTAAATAAACATATTTGGTAATGAGCATCCTTCTGGACAAAAGAATTAGAGGTGTACTTGCCTATCTTTAAATATGACTTATTTGTGCAGTGCTCAAACTAATTCCTCAAATGCCTGTCCACATTGTATTATAGAAAAAAGTTGGCATTTAGACACATGCAGTTTAGTGGAAAGGAGACCATGTATGAAACTGATACCTTCTGTTACACCCAAAACTGTCAAATGATGTAAATGCATGCTGGGAAGAAACTTCAAATCTAGTTTGACTATCCAGCAAACAGGTGCCACAGGGCAGTGAAAATAGTGGTGGCATTTAGTATTGCAATGTATGGGATTACTTAAATACATATACTTTGTTTGAAACCAACATGGTGGCACAACCAACGCTTATGGTGGCCTCTCCCACCAATGGATACGATGACATGACTGATGATAGAAAAAAATGTCATTTTTAACCACAAAAATAAACTGTTTTATTAACAAAAAAGTGTCTGATTATTGTCCAGGTCTGATTGTTCACCTTTCAGTTTCTATCCTAGCAGGAGAATTAGACTGTAGTTTAAAACTTTAAGAAACTCATACTTTTTTTCCTAATTGTGGGAATGCAACACTTCAAGGCTGTGAGAACACTAAGCTCCATCTCAATAAACTAGCTGCCCAGGACTCCATACCTGCACACCGCTGACACTGCTGTAACGTCAAGATTCAGGAGCTCTATCGAACAAAAATCCCTGTCTGAACAATGCAACCATCAAGCCGTTATGAAAGACCATTTCGGTGCAGAGCCATGCTTAGCCCTCGCCCTCTGATCACACTGACACATCCCACAGGTACTAATTACTGAATCTACTTCTGGAGTGGAGTGGCAAGAGAAATAACATGGAAGACGCTTGACATTTTGGATACCTGCCGCAAGACTTAGAGGGATAATTGGGACACAACTGAGAGGGAGGTCCACCAAGTCTGTTTCAGTTGATAAAATAGCTTTAGGTTACTCCCAGAGTAAGACACATCACCAAAAACATGACCTCAGGAGAGCAATGAGTGGGTCAAGGCAGAAAGAGAGAAGAATACAGGCATTTCAAGGTTAAGACCTACAAGTCTGTGGAAAGTTATTTTAGAAGTTCCTTGAGATGTGGATAAATGGCTTAATCATAGCAGGTTTTAATAGTCTTGATTACACATAATACATGTTAACTCAGTATGCACAGATTTTCAGGTCTTTTATTTTGAAACAGGACTCTTCCGCAGCTGGTTTGAATGCACTCTAATGAAAGTGCAAAATGAATCATGGACGGGTCATTCTTGAAAGCAGTTATTTTAAATATCAGTTGAAGAAGTTAAACGATGATAACTGTGGCTGTCTTGTAAATTAGTCTACCCTATAAAGTTTTCATCTAAAACCAAAACACTTTCAATACATTTCTTAGTGAAATTGCTGCAAGACTAAAACAACATCGTTGTCATTTCAACATATATTGATCAGAAATGTAGAGGAGTTGCAGTGGGGAGAGCAGTATTTAACTGACTTTTATGACAGTTGTTAAGTCATTTCCTGAAGCTGTGGTTTATGCCTTTGCAATAACCTCCATGAATGATGTAATGAGAGATTATGATACTTCCTCCCTATTTTATGACCTCTCTACCTCTTCCTTCATGCCAGCATGTGAGCGCATGTACTCAAGTTAAACCAATACCAGTACTATCCTTGAATTAAACGTGCAACTGAATATTGGTCATTCTCAACTGATGTGGTTTAGTCAATGAACACAGATAACAGGATGCAGTGTGTAAAATGAGCAATTAAATTTGCACATTTTAATTATAGTGTAATTATACAGTTATTTCTCAATTTTTCACAAGTCTTTTAGATTTGACAGTCTGAATCAATTACAGTGCCTTACATATTAAATCAAGAAAGATTTTTAATTCTGATCTTTCTGTTCTGCCAATAAAAGAAGGTCTATTAGGGGTATTTTCTTTCAACCATCCAATAAGTAGTTCTGATATGCATCATATAGGCAATGAATGTTGTTTTTCCACTCCGCTTGGCAACTTTTGCTGCTTCTTCTTAGTAAAGGAAAGATTTAGGGTGTTATCATTTTTTTTGGTTCTGTTTTATGGAGATGAACAAATGATTCCAGGGAGCTGTGAACCCAGCAGTCTGAGATTTAATTTGTAAAAAACAAAAATGCCAATGCGATTAGCCTTATATACAAATATATATATAAATGTAGAAAAACAGATATACAGGCATTGATAATCACACATAACATATGTGTATAGAATTATACAACCAGTATATAATCAGTAGACAGTTAGTCACATGAAACAAATTTACTGTCACATACCAGTTAAATATCCAAAGGGCCTTCTTAACTTTCTTTTTTATGCTTCTTCACAATAGTCCAGTGTTTGAGAGGAGCTAGACAGTTGCCAACAGAACATATCCAATTGGCCATGGTCATTAAAAAAGATGGACTAAAACAAGCTACAGTGAAACTGAGTTATTTAAGGGGGGTGGCAGTGGAGCCACTGGTTGATATATTAGGATGTACCAGCGTGAAACACAAAGTGAGCAATAATCCAAAGTGTGAAATGCAGAAAGCTGTGGACAGGCAGGGCCATTCGAAGAGGCCAAGTATGACATCGACCCCAGAAAGACAGTAAGAGTGTGAGATGCATCTTAATTCCCCGAGACATATGTGAACATGTGTAACTGTATCATCAATTCCACCCAAAATGCCACAGGCTGACATGTCTGCAGCCGAGGCCACGTCTATGAGAACGAGGTAATAGCAGCCTGCTGTCATCTCCTGTCACTCTCAAAAAGTGAACTGTCAGACGTGAAACCAGAGACTTTCGGCTGAGAAGACACTATTTGGATTAAAGGTACTTAAAAAAGCATGGTTTTATATTTGACATAGTGCGACTATGAATCACAGTATGACTTAAGAATGACTGTATTCATATCTGTCTGCATCTGTGTAAAACCTCCACAACCACTAAGAAGGGCGGCAGTAATTACATAACTGAGAAATGATGATAGGGTTCATACTTTGCCTTTAAACAAGTATATGCCTGTACTTGTAGTTTAATCAATCTTAAATGCCAGTTTAGCTTTTCAAAACAATATGTGAAATCCTTCAAAACAGTGTACTTGTGCACATTAGAAAGAGCGTTAGTCATTTCAAATGTTCTGGGAAATTCAGGTAAATGACACAAAAAAAGTTGAACAAATCCTGTTAATGCCTTTGAGACTAAAATAAATATATGTCATTGTTTGCAATATCATGTGCAAAACTGTTCATCACACTGTCAAAATTCTGTGGGTAGCTATGAAAATATTTGTAGGAGAAGGTGAGAAGTAAGGATGCGTAGTGGTGTAACAAGGAGAAGACAAAAGCACAGAAGATGCAGAAGGCTAAAGATTGCTCTTCCTGTGTTACACTGCAAAGGATCCAGTCCTTTGCAGTGTAACACAGGAAGAGGGTATGAGGCTTGTGAGAATCTGCCAAATGAGCAGGAGAGAGAAGATGTTCAGTGATTCACAATGTTTTTTCTCTCTAGTATACTGTTGCACATAGTAGGCCGACGTTTTATTTCAACAGCACACATTGTTAGTACTTATTTGTTTTTATTGTTGCTTTAACTATATTTAACTATATTTTAATGCATTGCGTGACCACTGGAACATTCATCTTTCCCCATCACATAAAAATGTAAGTGCTAAAATCTTGTGGTGAGCAGACCTCTACAGTCCACTGTCATTCTGTCCAAATACCCAAACAACAACCCTAGTTAACACAGTATGAGTCATGAGTCATTCATTGCCATGAAAACGGCATTTTGTCATTCACATTGAAGGTTTTGGGGGAGTTACAGGATTTTAGTTATCGATAATGTTTTGCAACGTGTATAAACTGTTTCAGGAAATGACAACTTAAAATGGCATAAATATTTTCAATATTTTGATTGAGAACCCCCCCCCCCCCCCCCCCCACCCCGATATGCTATTCAAATGAATGTACCTAACCCTCAATTTTGTGCCACAACTCTTTGCAAATTCTTTGTTCTTTAAAAGTTAACGCAGTTAATAAACTAACACTTGTTCTGGACTGTCTGTTCCCTCTTCTTTTGTCTTAAGTCAAAGTTCATTAAACTCAACTTTTTCCTTTTTTCTCTTAAAAAAACAAAAAACAACTTTGTACGAATTACTAAATGTACTAGTCCAGTTCCGGATGACTAAGTTAATTTCAAGGCAAAATTTAACTCTGTCTCAAGTTTTTTTTAACTGAAACTTTTTTCCAAGACAAGACTGAATGCAGCAAATCACTACATGCTCATCCTATTCTGCGTTGAATGACTCATAAAGTCATAAAGAGGGTAAAAAAGGTGAAAAGTCAAAAGTGATAGTAGCTGCTTCTACTGTCTGACAAAACTTTTCCAGCTAAACCTGAGTTTGTATGATGATGTCATCCATTTTAACATCCTGTTGATTAATCCCTCTATCCATATGATGCCCAAATTTGCTGCTGCGGATTTAAAAATGCAACCAAGCAATATACAAGCTGATTGCATATAAAGTCAAAGGCTTGGTAATAGTAGAGTGCATGCACGATGCATATGTGTGTGTGTGTGTGTGTAAAAGTGTGGGCCAAAGAACTTTAGGAATGCCGTGCTGCTCTGTCCTTTTGTGCAGACTTGCTCCTGTGCCAGGACAAGGGCCTTCTCTTTAATCCATGCTGATTTGGTAAACAGTGATGTTAAAACTGCCTTGGGCCAAAATCTAATTCTGTTGTTTTCTTGTCCAAAGAAAATGTGTATTTCTTTGGAGATGTCTTGAAGCAGATGGAAATGTAGGGGATAGATTTAATCTGACTAAGGCTCATGCTTTGATTGGAACTCAGATTAGGATTGCAGCCTAGTATTTTCAACAATTATTCTCTAGTTGAATTAAATGTATCCTCTTAACACAAAAAACATACGCTTGCATGTGCACGTCTGCCTGAACATCTGTAGTATCCCTGCTTTAACTTGCAAATTTTTATTAAGCACCTCAGCACTGACTGACAGACACATGTCACTGGAATAATTCATATTACCGTAGCTGCAATTACTCAGTGTGTAAAAAAACTAAAATAAATAAACATAGTTCACAATTTCCCTTTAGATATCTTCATTCCAACCTTATTTCTTCTTCTTTGTATTGCATTACACAAGGGACAGGATAATTATGCCGCAGCGTTCATTCATTCAGTTGATTGAATTCATTCGAAAGCAAGCGATCTCTTCTCCTTCCTGCTGCCACCTGGACAATAGCCTGGAACTTATCTCTTAGCTCGCCTGTTCCTTACTGTCCCAAATCAAACAAGTATTGTTTTTCTTCTTCTTTGTCTTGCAGACAGTCCAACCTCTGAGCTTGTTTGCTAATTGATGGTAAAATAGCAGGGGCATTTATCCTCCTGTTTGTAGGTGTGCAGCCGTATTGCCCTTCTTCCTGTTGTGTGTAAGTCCCACTTACCCAGCCCGCTTAAGCCCCATTGTTCTTTTTATCTCTGACCATTTTAATAAATCTCAAGTGGTAATCTCAAAGTGCCACCCACAAGATGCTTCTTAAGGTACATGTAAAAACAGTTACCTGCCCTGCCACAACAATGGTCTTGTTGACTGACGCTATCTGAAGACTGTAGACAAAGAAAGCAGCTGGCCTGCTTTACATAAGGTCAGTCTTAACTACCTGCACCACCCACCCCTCTGCTCCTCTCAGAAAGGAGTAAGACGGAGTAAAGAAGGAAAGACAGAGACGAGAGTGTGGGGCGGCTTTTGATGTGGGTGGAGGATGAGTGGAAGGGGGTCACTATGTGTCCTTTTCAGATTTTATCAGTAGAGTGCAGGATCTGTTCTTCTGTTATTACTGTGGAAATGACACTGTGTAATTCACTGTGTGTCTGAGTGTGTGTATGGTTCAATAAAAGGCAAAAAAGTAAAAAAAAAAAGGGAAGAAAACAGGAGAAAGATAAAAAAAAACATATGTTTTAGAAGTCATTAAGAGGGACTCAGAAGAGCCTGCTGTGGACTTGATTTACATTGGGCAGTAAGCCTTTGGTGGGTGTAAATAATGTATTAATTTTTAAAGAGATTTATTTCTCGCTTCTTTAAGTGATAAAAAAAAAAAATCTCCATCTGGTCAAGTGTGAAGTAGGACAGAGCTAGATTAGAGAATGTTCTGTGTTATCTTATCTGAGCATGGGCTTAATGTCTGTACAATCAATGCTCTTCCAACAAGTGGTTCATTAAAAACAGAATGGCAATCTTTAATTCTGTGTATTACGAATGTGCATTGGCACAAAAACTGGCAAAAGGAACAGCACAAAGAAGAATATAGATTCCCATTGACAGTCACAAGCGTTACAATAAACGAAATCAGTTTTTTTGGCACAATTTTTGTAATTTTGCCAACGCACAACACCGTTGTGGTTTTAAATTGTACTATAGCTTTTCAGATTTAATTTAACACTTGCACTGATTTGACTTTTCAGGAATTACACTCTTTTTTATACATACCCCTCCATTTTCAGAGGCTCAAAGGTAAATGGTTGACAAGTAACTTAATGGCCAGATGAAGTCTTGCATTTGGTTTTTTTTTTTTTCACTGCGATGCTCTATATTTAGTCCAAAGAGATTATTAGGCTAGGCATGCCTACGAAAGGCATTACTGGGCTAGAAAAAAACAGACAAAAGAAACCTATCAGAGTGATAGCAAAAACTTTAGGCATGGCCAAATCATCATTTGAAACAGGCTGCAGAGTTCTCCTTACAACCCCTCTATACAGCCTCACGTGTCAATTTGCCCTTAAATATTTGTTTGGTTTTCTAGTGGGAAAAAAAAGTTTCACACTTTTATAATAGATGTAAAACAATCTCAGCAACTTCTAAGAGAGTTCAAATAAACAAAAAAAGCAACCTTAAAAAAGCAACCTTAAAATAAGTAATACAAGTTTGTGTATTCCTGCTGTACAGTCTTTAAGGCTCTCTGTAATCTACTGGTTTGTCAAAAGTCCTTTAAAAACACATTCAAATGGTCATGAGCTTCCATCAATGACTGCATATCACGATGGCCTAGCATTTTATTGCCAGTGAACTGTTCCGGCAAAAGGCCTGCTTTATTCAGCATCCTATCATTAATCTGTATGAGCACTGGCATACAGCAGGGCAACAGGGACAACAACCCATCAGCCAACTTCTTTCTGTCCTATTTGTCCATTGCTCACATGGCCTCTGCCCCAATCATTCAACCTCATATCTATAATTCATGAAGGTCCTCTGGCTCTGCTCTCACACCACTGCCAACCCCTATAAATGAGTGCAGAGGTATAAAGCTGTTCAGAGCTAGTATCTTGTCATGCTTAGACTTGCAATTGCTAGGTTTGATCATCATCCGATATATAGGTTTTTGCACCTGTTGGGATATTTAACAGAAATTATTAAACCGTTTTAAAACGTTTAACCTCCAGGACCATAAATTACCAGCACACGACCAGTGATGCCACTACCCTGTGAGACTGTTTGGACTGCTAATGCTGCAGAATAATTACATATTTAAAGAGGAAACTTAGCTGAGCATTCTAAAAATAGACCACAATATATTTAGGAAAAGTGGAGCAAAAGTAGGAAATTGGCAGTTTGCTTTTAAAATCCCCGTTCTTTTCTTTTTAAGGAGAAAGTTGAACATTGACACTTTGATATTTCGTGCTCTGGAATCACTAATATGTCTCTCCTTTCCTATGACAAGTTGTGTTGAAAGGTCCTTAGACAAAGCACTACAGCCTTTCTAGTTGATAGAAGAGAACTAGCAGTCGGGAAAATTCAGGACTTCTAAAAATGACCATCCATGCCAGCAACCCACCTTTTTTTTATGGGTTTAAAAGAAAAAGATGTATATATTATTCATTCACTAGGTCAGACCAACCTGGGTGTGGGACTATTACCAGAAAAGGGGAGAACAAACATCTGTTGTTAAATGCAAGCAGGCTGCAGAGTGACATGTTTGCAGTCTTGTCCTCTTCAGATGTTTGGCCTATAGTGATCCACTTCAAACGCTTGGCTTGTGTCGCTCTCTCTCTCTCTCTCCTGCACAAACCCTCACTTGCTCTCTTTCTCTATCTTCATTGGTCTTAGCGTAGCTGCAAGACTGATACCCTCCTCTCCTTGACTCCTTCATTCCTCTCTCCAGTATCTTCCCCCTTCCTCTGCTTCTATTTCAACACTCCTCTTTGTCTCTCCTCTGTGGCTTTCCTCTGCCATGTTTATGCCTCTTTCCTTTAGCTTGCATCGTCTATGTATTGGCATCTTTAAGCTTGAGTGCTTTGTCATGATGCAATCTGATCAATCATGCTGGATGATCCTCACCTGATATCCCACGTAAGACAGATTCTTAAGCAGGTTAACTTCTAAGCCTTAAGAGGAAAGGACACACCGCTTCATTTTCCCCCCACTTGAATACAGTGCAACACAGGCTAAGCTGGCATTAAAGTTTGGCAAACATCGAGCTAAGTAACATCATGCCAGTCTACAGGGTTTATGCTGGGTTTCAGAACAGAATATGATGTGAACAAGTTGATCAGAAGGGTTTGGTATCAAAGCAAAAACACAAATACCCAAAATCAATTCCAAAGGATAGGAAGACTGGAGCACTGTATCAAAGGGACAAGCTAGTCTGATTAGGCTGGGGCCACTTTCCAGAAACCAGGAGTGGGTGCTGGGTGAGGTTGGAGAAGTGCAGGCGGTGATAATTGATGGGACATCTGCTGAACTGCAGGTGTCTTCTCTCATGAGACTTAGCAGATGACTTCACCCAGTGACACCATGCTGTTTGGCAACAAGCACAGGTAACGCATACATATAAAACGCATATAAAATTAGAATCAAACAAATCAAACTTTAGTGCTAAGTGGTACATTTTGTGAGAACTCAGACAAAGTAGCAGCAGAAAACAGTGAGACTTTTATCAAAGCAAGGCACTGTTACAGTCTAAATCTACAGTACCGTCCAATGGCAAAAATACACGTTTAGAAATATAAAAATATGCACGTACATTTAGTTATTGTTATTTCCATGCTTAATTAACTATCAAATCTATACATTTCCAAAAATAATAAATTCATAAATTACAAGAAACCAAAATGATGTCTTGAAATAATCTAGCCAGTAGCCAAACCCTCTGAAAACTAAACAAACATTGTTTTCATCTTTAGATGATGACCAACACTCCTATCTACAAAGCCATAAGCAGATAATGTTTATTTGCATGTGATAAATTATTTTCCAACAATCATCTTACTGACTAATCAAGTAATGGTTTTGGCTTCCCGTTGAAGGCAGAATTAACAGCTTTGATTATCAGGAATTCATACCACATCAAACACTGCCTGTTACCTTTATGATGGTTGACAGATTTGACATAACATCATGAGATCTGTTCATGAATTCGCTCACATCTCGTGCCCAGACAAACAGCTCTAATGCCCTCATCATGACTTCAGAGGAAAGGCATCAGCGATCCTTACATGAGAATGGACCTCAACACAACTACACTTGCCTATAGATGAAGAAGAAGACATTATTTTTTTGCAAATACAGCTGGCAGGCAACTTAAAAGGGCCATTAGAGTGCTCTTGTAATTGTTGAAAGATAAGAGAACAGAGAATCGGGAAAAATGCAACCAGGACAGAGACAAGAGAGAGAGGGGGGAGGTAGAGGGAGGGATGGAGAAACATTCTTCAAAGCAATATCAATTTTACCATTAGTTCAATTTGAATTGATTTTCTTCCCTAAAACGCTAAAAAACAGATGCTAAGATGCTTTTCTTCACAGTGTCTCCAAATAGAATACATAAGAGTCACAATGGAAGAGAAAAAGAAAGAAGGATAGGGGGAGAAGACAAGAAAGAAACAGAGAGAGGCAGAACATGAGTTCAGCATCTCTTTGATTTCTATCTTGGGGCTATACTGAGCAATTACTGGCTGGAACCTTTAAAGAAGCTGATTACAGGCAGTCACTGACGGCAGAGCACTCAAACAGACCTGGTCCCAGGTACTAGTCAGCTATCTGTTGACCATCTCACTACCATACGACATTTTAGCAAAAGACTCCATACCAAAGTTCTTCAACAGAATTGCATAGTAGCAAGAGGTGATTAAAAAGTGTCCATGTCTAGGCTGAGGCTGATAAAGGTAGAATGTTAAACGTGCAGACTCAATTCAGTCAGTCCTTCTGTTTCATCTTTCTGCGTCCCTGGAAGTCAAAGCAGGCAGACAGTGAGGTAAGGTGTTGGAAAGAGGGATGGTTGGAGAAGGAAAAAGCAGGGGAAGGGGCACATCATTTGTTTTCAGTTTTCTCACAGCTCCAGGCCTGGCGCTCGTACTTCTGTTGATTTACGGCCTTTCTCAACATGACCACATCTGAGAGAGGAATAATTAGAAGGCTCTAAAACTGTGCAGTTTAGGGCTGTTGTAATGAAATTTGTTGGCCTGCAGTCGTGTCTTTGGGTTGGAGTCGTGGGAGAGAAGTACACAGGGGAGACGAGGAAGATGTAGGTGAGTGTCTTCGATTCCAAATAGTCATATGAAAGTGCAAGAGAACAAAAGTGCATGTACACTCATATACTCGAATCTTACCATTACATTTCCACAAAATCTGATCCAGCTTGTTCAGAGAGGGCTTTGCTGCGCCTTTACAAGATCATTTTATTCCTACCAACTCCTTGTTATGGTGATTAAATATATCCCCACTGCAAGGCATCAATTACTGGGCAGTGGAGCACCACAAAGGGGCCTGGCTTGGTGCTAAGGCTGGGGAGGGGGCTTGCCTGCCTGGCTGACTGGCTTGGCGGCTGCTGTACTGGCTGCGATGTAGAAGACAGAGGAGTTCCAGGCCTCGTCAGTCCCCTGCTCAGCTCCAGAGGAGAGCTGAGAAGTGCTGCAGGGACCTGGCTAAAGGGAGCCCTGGCTACGCAAGCAAGCAGCTGCCTCCCTGGCTCCAGTGTACGATAGAGTTCCTGAGGGGAAGCCAGAACACCCCCACCCTTCTTCGTCTTTCTCCCTCTCTCACTGAGAGACGTTGCTGCACTGAAACAGGTTCTCCAAACATTACCACCTTCCCATAAACAATAACAGCTCATCTCTTGCTCTGGCTGAAATAGCAAATAAAAAAGGAATCGCTAATGGCAGCAAGAAATTGCTGAAACTGGATGTGGTGTTTAACTCATCAGTTTTATTTTGTCAACTGAAGTTTCATTGCAGCTAAATGTCAGACATCTTTTACAAGATTGATGCCATCACATACAAACGACTATAACCTTGTTTATGCTATTGCCTTCCCTCCATTTGTCTTGTATCCAGGGTTTTTCCACATGTGCACACTTTTCTGTAATTCTTTGTCTTCATGGAAAAAAATAATAAAGGTGGCTCATTTAGTTAATTTTACTAAAAAGAAAATGCCATCACTTATTAGCAATTAAAATCTGTAGTAATCAAACATGACCTACACTGTGCTACGCTTGTGGCAGGTCCATCCAGATGACCCCTTGACATCCCCAGCAGCAAGAATGGCAGCTATGCGGGCAGCCCTGTTTTAATGCCACATTGCCTCTTATTTACTGATCCTGGGGCATGCATCATTTACTCTGAAGCTACTGGTTTTTGTCCACCTGCCACCTGACCCCTTCCGCCACTCTTGGAGAAGGCATGGGGCTCAGGTGGTGCGAAAAGCATTTGGGGTGAAGAAAAGAAAATCACTGCAAAAAACACTCCTCTATTCGAGCACTCTGATGTCTTGCAGAATGTCTGAATGAATTGTTAGTCACTTGAAAACTCCAAATGCAAATGAGCTTTCTTCAAATCATGAAAAAGTCATGTAGAATAAAGCAGACCGTGAAGGAGGCATAAAACAAGATAGACAGGTCAGCATGAGGACATGCTAGATCTGAGCACAGGAAGTGTGTAGCCAGGTATTAAAAACAGATCCAGGCAGGATAAGGTACAACATGAGAGTAGTTGCATCCTTGTCCTTGATTTTGAGCATGCCAGAGCATGAACTAATGCTGAAGTTCACATGAGCCTGGAAACAATATAACAAACACACACAATATTGCCTAAAAAATGTATTAATGTGGCCTTTTATTACTTTTATTAACTAATTCTGTGTAACACTGCAGATGCACTGCAAAGTAAGTCATGTACAACAATTGCTTCAATGAGAGGATTTCTGATAAGACCAGACTGACACAACTCTCGGCAAGTCTACTGCAAACAACAGTGCAACACTTCATTGGACATGTGTGGACCTCTTTTCTATCCAGCCAGCCTTTCCCTGCTCACTTTCTAATCAGGGAAGGGGAGGGTTAAGGGGCGGCCAGCCAAGAGGACTGAAGAATCTTACTAGGATGTAATCCCGTCCAAGTGGCACTGGCTCTTTCTTCTCTCTTGTTAGGGCTCCTTTGTGATGCTCCAGAGCTTGGGGCCCGGAAGGGAGCAGAGGATGTGCAGTGGATGTGGCAGTAAGGCCTGGGGAGAGGTGAAAGTGGGGGACTGGGTAAAACTCACATTTTATGGAAAAAACTAAAATATGTAAAAAGGTGTTTATTTCAGCTATAATGTCTCTTACATTTGCTGCTTTTAAATAATGAAATAGGCTGGTGCATCGAAATGTAAATGTGCAGTTGTATGTAATCAGTTTGTTTGGTTACAGTAGCCAGTGGTGCTTGTAATTATCAAACTTCCAAATTTTGAAATAGAGTTAAAGAGCAAATACTTTCACCTTTACATTTACTCTTGAGAATTTAAGAGCATGTTTAAATTAAATGTCAAACAGCAGCATTATTACTCAATTTCAGCCACTGTTGGATATATTGTAAAAGTATATATTTTATCGTTGTAGTATTGTAGGTTCACAGCTTTGATTTTGGTATGGCCTCTAACATGTAATTACTTGAGTCTTTTACACTTCCATGTCACTAAGGCACTAATAGTAAGCTGTAAAAAAAGTGTGATAAATGTTTTGATTCTTGTTCGGTGTGATTAAGAATCAAATTGTCAAAATATATCAAATTTCAAAAAGTAAAAACAAAAATGTAGAATAATTCATATTTCAGTTTTAATATATAGAAAAACTGATTGTTAATGTTGCATACTGGAGTGAATCATTTGCTATATTGCTATATTTGTAAGGTTGCTCTTGATACATATTTAAATGTTTAATTATTTAATGTCAGATGCTTTGACATGTGACACACTATAGCCAAACTAACTTCTGTAAAGCTATGTATCTTTAACGCTAAGTGTGCCTGGCTGTAGTGCTGTGAGGGTAAAATGCAACCACTGGCAAGTGACATTAACACATCTGGAAATCATCTAGAAACCTTGTGATCTATGACAAATGAGTGTGTGTCTAATAAAAATATACACAATGGAATAAAAAATCTGTAGACGTATTTTTTTTTATTCTTCTGCCTCAATGCACATCTGTCTCCTCATGCATGAACAAATATGTGGGTCCAAATGTAAGTCTCCTTTGAAAATGAATGGCTTATGTATCCATACCAATACACGTCAATATATCTTTTTTATTGAAGCCTGTTTGTATGACAGCGGTGTCACTGGACCATCTGTCCACACTCAGCATGATATTGCTGTCTTTCTGCTCTTCTGAAGTGAAGCTGTCTAGTTAGACAGACAGTAACGGGGTGGGGATGGAGCTCGGTAGGAATGCAGCCCTGTGTATTGTTTGTAAAAATAAACCATCTGGACAAAGATAGTTGAAGAGAATTTATATTAAACAGCTGCATAAGCAAGCTTCTGTGTGTGGACTGATGATGCAACAGGACCACACCACAAGTCTGAATCCGATCACGCTCCAGGACAAGGAACTAAAGAAATTAGAGGAGAGGATTTTTGACTGGGCCCCAGACCAATGTGTCTCTCAAAGTACCAAAAGCCTGCCTGTGTGAAAGAAAAAACAAGACTGCGTGAGTGAGGAAGGAATCCTCCAACAGAACGAGTAAAGTAAGGAATCATCATCACAACGTAGTGGGACAAAACGGGGTGCACAGGAAAGCCTTAAAAAGTAAAACTGAGACACTGTTGGCACATCACAAGGAGCAGATGTGTAGGGCCAAGAAGTCTGCTGCATGCAACTGGCCATCTGGCCAAGCTAAATATTGCCTCAGTGCACCCCCATTCTATTTGCCTTTGGCGCAGTTGTATTGTCCATGGTCACACATAGGTACACTCCAATCACTGTCAACAGGGAGGGGGATTTATGGAGGTGCCATCAGGGTGATTAGTTCCAGTGGTAAACAATGGCCTACCCTTGTTGTGTTTGACTCCGCGCACTCTACAGCAGGCGTGAATGGCACGCAGCAGAACAGCACTCCCACTACTCAATGGTGTCTGTCTCTTTCTGCTAAAGTAACATCAAACAAACACTGTAAACAAAGGGGGCGACTAAACGCAGACACAGAATCAAAGGGTTGGTGTCTGCACAGAGGGAACGCAATACTTCATTGGTTCCAAAATGCCTCCTGCCCAATATGGCCAACATTTCTGGACACAAACAACTGCGTGAAGCATAGCTGAGGAGCTGGACCAGCTGTATCATACAAAAGGAAAATAATTACCACTTGTTGCATGTGGCTTGAGGCATCTATAATAAAAGACAAGTGTTAGCACATATGTAGTTTTCTGTATTATTAACTGAATTACATGTCATAGCTGCTACTGTTCTGTGACAGAGTACAGACTTCGGTATACACATGGGGTTGTGCTGTTTAGTGTCAGGACTGGTTTGCACAATGTGTAACATGAAGTGTTGGGAAGTAAGTAGTAACATGTAATGTAGTTACGCAGTGAAATGAAAATGTAATGTAATCCATTAGATGAACATTTAAACATGAGACTTATAGATTAAAACAGTGATTAAAAGGATTTACATGCAAAAATGCTGTTTTTGGAGGTCCTTTTTATGAGTAAGGTTCCTGCTAAAGATTACAATTTTCTTCTTGCTGCAGAAAAAGTTATACTTTAATTTGGTGGTTTCGACTTTTTAGAAATGTCCTTTTTAAAACCTTAAATATAGTAGGCTTAACACTCTGAAGTAAACTAGTCCAGGGGAGGAGCTGGCACTCCATTTTCTTCAAAGAGTTTTGAGTTTTCTAACTCTTTGTCCATTATCTGTTATGGACTGTCATGTTTGGACACATCTTTTGTCTATTTAAATAACATATTGTGGTTTGGATATTGATACTAGCACAATCAGTTTAAAACTTTGTATGTTTTAGAGAGAATTATGGCACTATAAGTTTTTTCCCCTTAAACTGTGGCTTGCTACCCTGCCCTTCTTGTCACAACACTGCAGGATACAGACTTATCGGAACACATAAAAAAATGCATCCGTCATTAGTCTCACCTTGGTCTGCTTGCATCACAGACCAGGCATTCCATGTCCTCCTCTAATCATCCAAGGACCAATATCCTGCAATTAGCTTAGTTTCCACACAGTGCCCTGAGGTCCTGCTTCAGCCTGGGAAATCGGATCCAGTCCCTTCCTAAGCCTTGGCTTTGGTGCTTCAGAGCAAGACACACATTCGCCATGCAGCCCACCAGCCCTTATGTGGTTGCTATCCTCTGAATGCATGGGAACCACATGTCAGTATTTGCCTTTCATATACAGTATCACAGTTAGCACAGACAGGGTGAGCTTAAGATTAAAAGTTGGTCTTATAATGATTAAGTCCAGGTAAGTGAGATATTCACATGTTCTTAAGCAAGGTAAATACATGAGTATATAAATACCTGAACAAAAGCTCATTATGATGCTATGACGTGGCCGTTTATAGTTTCGTCTTCCTGGGAAAAAAAGCACATGACCTTCTATCATCTACCAACATGCTGATAATCAAATAAAATGTTGAAGTCCTGTCTACAAATAATACTTTGAAGTATAAACAGTATCAGGCAGAGTTTGCCTTTACAGAACCTCTTTTGTTAATGAGATAGCTTCAAATAGAAAAAGAATCACATGTACAGTTACATGCATGATAGCAAGTGTGAAAGCACAGGTTGGCCCCTGCTTATCAAACTACATGGAGTTAATACCTGAAGAACAGTGTTCTTCAGAATGTGCTTTTGATTGGTTTATAAAGTCAGCTAATTATGCAGAAGAATTCTCCCTCAGGAGAAGTCACCTTCACTAATCTGCTTCCAGCCTAAGTGGAATCAACCAGGCTGGTGTCATGGAGTCAAAGACTGTCGCGAGGAGGGTGTAAACAGCAGGCATGTGTGGGTATGTGTTTGCCAAGATGTGTGTGTGTCTGAACAGAGGATGGCTGTCGTGCAACCTGGCAGATCATGTGGATACGGCTAGCCAATTGGATTAGCAGATTAACACAAGATTTGCCCTATGACCTTTAGAAGACACACATACAGACCTGTTATTTGACTGACTGACGTTGGTACAGGCTGTTACTTCCTTCCACACATATGTGTATATGTGTATATAGAGGATACACACACACATGCACACGCACAGACACACGCACACACACGCACACAGAGGGTAGTGATCCTACTTTTCCCTGCCTGGAAGGGCATAGATAAACAGACACTTTAAGTTAATGTTCCTGTTCCAGGAGGATTACAAGTATGAAGAAGATTAGCCTGTCCACCACAACAGCCTGGGTTATAAGCAGGATTAAATCTCCACAATTGGCAATTTTTTGCTATTGTCTTTAACCATGTGGATGAATGGATGGCTAGATGGATGCATGGGTGGAGGGATGGAAATGGTGCCCTGGAAGTCCCATTTTGACCACTTGCATATGTTCCCATCTGTAAATTCACCACAGACCTTGACTTTGTGTGTCAAACTTGCAGAGGCTATAGGGCCATTGTGCATCCACTTATAGTGCTTTGAAAAGGTAGGAGTTTTTTGGCCACACTAATCAAGCAACAACCTCAGAGGCTTAATAATGAAGCCAAAAACCAGTTTCTCAAGTGGCCACTTGAGGTTGGTTTCAAAAGGGAGTCAATCATTATGGATCCTTGTGTTAAAATGCTCAACTTGACAGTGTTAAAAAGCATCTTTACAGTCTGGTACAAAAAAAATTTTTTTTTTTTGGTATACCCCTTTATAACAACTTCAGAACAGTGATTTAGTGACCCATTTAAACTTTATCAAAGCTAAAAGCTAGGGGTGTGGCTGCTTTAATTGACAGGGATTCCTATAAAAGGTTGATGCAGCCAGCACTTGTCTTCTAGGCTTTGGTTCTACTACTTCAAATCACTCAACTAGCCTTCTTAACTATGTTTGTGGTAATGATGCCTTTTTAAATGCAATTACCTGGCAAATAATATATTTGTGGGGGAGTTATTTGTACTAAAAGCTTGTACAAAACGTCTCTGCTACAGTTTTATGGGAAAATTACTCCAGTGCTCAGTCTGTGATTTCAGTCACTTGTTTCAAGTCTTATTGAATACAAAATGATAATCATTTTCTAAATTTACATAGGTAGACTAAAATAGACAACAAAGCAGGATATGCTTAATAGGTACAAGTCGCTACGATGAGTGGTCAGTGCCCTTTGCTCTTCACATCATATTATGACGTGCTGATGTCTCAGACGCTTGAGTTTTCATGTATAGTCATTGTCATTTTACACACAACCTATGACAATGAGTCATGGAAATTTGTGGGTGCATCAACATAGTAGGATATAATATTTTTTTCTTGGAAGTTACTTTAAAAAGTCTTAGAAATCTCAATTCTGATTGGTTGGAGCAATATCTGACATATACCGGTACCTCTTTGCAGTTCTGAGTAAAGTACTGAACTCTGCCTAAGGACAGGTAACAAACAGTACGGCTTGACTAAAGATAGCAAAGGTGTTATCAGTACAATAAATAGTTTCTCATTGTGAAACTGGTTTATATAAATTCACGTGTTTGACATATTGCTAATTCTGAAAAATATTGCATAGGAAGAAGAATGGGAAATGTTCTTACCAACTGCACAGAAAACAGCAATGAATAGGGAGATAGCACAAACAGGGAATGAGATGTGAATAAAGCGCCGTTTGTTTTGACTCACAGGACTTCTGTGTGATCAACTGCATTTGAACTATAACAACTTTTTAGGGTTTCGTGACACATCAAACGCATGCAAGTTCACCCTTGGGTATTTTTAAATCTACAGTTTTTACACAGTGAGGCGGTTTGAAGCCAGCCTCCCAATGAGAATAAAGAAAACTTGGTTGGGCCTCACAGCTCTAATGTGTGGACACATTTTCTTTAAGTCAGAAAGTGGTTTACCAGTGGTTTACCTGATGACCCACAGATCACCCCTGCCACCCCGTGATGTATTTCATTTCCCATGTCTCTTGACTGACTGACAAATACAGGTTATTCGCACATGTTGTTTCTGTTGTTCCTAATCTATTACACAGCTCACATGTCCAGGTTTGCCAGTAGCTGTTCTCTAAACAAGCAGAAAAGACATAGCACTGCTGTTGCCAAAAGCCTTTGAACAAAATTACTTCCTCTCACACACCACGGGTTTAATTATGTGTTGGAGAACATAAAACAGGTTGGACAATTTGTAGTGGGAAATCATATTTCCATTGAAAGGGCTTAGGACATAACCAATGATTTATAAGAGGAATGTCATAATTATTTTTCACCAGCAGGCCAAGGATTGGGTTTCAGCTAATGGGTGTCAAGCTGAAAGCACTAATTAGGTTTTGTAGTCGACTGACACTGGCAAAGAAAGAGAAGGTGCCACAATAAATAAGTTCTCACCATGTAACTTAAAGCCTGTAATTTGAGCTGATGCTCCTGTATTAGGTTGTGGGAATTATAAACGTCTCAACAAAATGCAGATAAGTAATTGCGAGGTGTCTTACCCCAACTATGGCAGTGTGGAGGGGCTTTGAGGAGTATGATTACTGGTATAAGCCTGAACCAAATAGGAATGTAGCCTGCTGTGTAAAATGAAAAACATTATTTGCAGCTGCTACTGTAAAAAAGTTAGATTCATAAACTTTAAACTAACACATTTGTATGACTTAGATTATCTTTTAAGTTTGTTATCATCTATAGCAACACAGCAGCTGCTCTTCCTGGGGTCCATAAAAATATATAGGACAATAAGACACAAAAAGACAGCACTGTGAGTTACATTACCTTGTTGGAAAAAATGCATTAGATTTCTAAGTTTAGGTGCATATGCCTCTCTGTGAAGTAAAAACTATATTTTTATTGAATTTATGGCCCTGTATAATGATTGCTATTTGTCCAAACATGACATAATACTCTGTGTAGCTTGGAGCCAAATTTTGCTTTTCTGCTTTGTGGTTCACATAAAAAAATTACAAAATTATGTAAACATAATCTGTTCCTTTTTTTAGTCTTGCATGAGCAAAAAAAAAGGCCTGGTGGCTCCAGTGCATGACCTCTAAGGTTTGGAATTTTCCATCTGTTCTTTAAAAGAGACCTAAACATGACAATTAGAGAGCAGATCACAAGACTTCCTGATTCATGGCTATTTGCTAAGAGCTGAACATGCATACACATTCATAAGGCATTCCTGTCAGCTTCCTACATTGTAAGGAAGTGGCACTAGGCTGTGTCGAATGCCAGCCAGGTACTCTCATCAGGCTGTCATCTTGTGAGACACACTCAATAGTCATTAGGGAGTAAGGAATCCCTATCTCTCCATCCAGGCCTTGGCCCTTAGCAACACTCGCATACAGCCAAGTGGCACCTTCCTGTAAACAAACAACACGTGGCAGCAGGACATGGCATCGGCTGCTCTCTCTCTCCTTCCCTTGACACTGATGTCCCTCATCCATTAGTACTCTCCTCTGGCTCTGGAGAGCAAACTAGCAGGCGAGCCAGGACACCTGATGGTTGCCAGGTCGGATGTTGCCAGGACGAGAAGGAACACCTTTTAACAGCTGTGAAGATAGAAGTAGCTGCAGGCTATAGCTTTTGTTAACAACAGGTACTATAGTAGGTAGTGGCACCAAAATAATTACATGTAGTAAATTATAGTTTATGTTCTCTAAACATGCCAGTTTCCAGGAAATGTTACAAAATGTGGTATACTGCAAACTTTTATGAACGTGAAAATCGGGATAGACGTAAACCCTTTTTTCTTTTTACATTTATCTTTTATTGTAAGGGAATTTAGATCTTAATCCTACAATGGAAATCACAAAAGCAAGAAAACATGACTGTTATTATCTTTATTATCCAATATGCATTTATTATTTACATGCAATGCAATACAACGCAAGATGATCACTAAAATAATGGTAAACATCTGGCTGGCTAGTAGCTAAGACACTTATTTATAACTTGGTATTTGCAGGGTGGTGCATTGATTAGCACTATTGTCTCAGAGCAAGAAAGTCCTGGATTTGAGCTTACTGGTGAACTAGGGCTTTTCTGTGGGGGATTTTGCATGTTCTAGCTGTGCCTGCAAAGGTTCTCGCCATGTACTCTGGTTTCCTCCCATGATTAAATGGTTGGTTGAATGGGGTAGTCTTAACTTATCTGGCAGAAAAGTCTGTTTTTGGCAGATGACCTTTGCCAGATGAGCGTGAATGACTGTCTATCTTTCTGTGTTAGCTCAGTGATGGCCCCCAACTTGATCCTGAATGGATAAATAGTGGAGAAAATTACTTATTGACTTGTATGGTTTACTTATTTGCTGCTGGCATATAACCAGAAAAATGCAATGTTTTCCTTTTCTGAAAAAGAAATTCAATTTAATACTATGTGATAAATACATTGTCTTAAAAGCTCCAGTATAGCATATCTTACAGAGAAAATAAAATTACTGATCACTATTTATGAACCTCCATCAACAAAAGGCCAAAAAAATCCACCAAGTAATAAGGCACCAAGGGATACAGAAGTTGGGGAATAAATAACCAAATATATGGTTTATTGACAATATTTTACTATATTTTGCTTTAAAATAATCCAAACATTCAAATTAAACACATTTTTTTAATCTCTCAAAGAAAAAGTATTGCTATTTCCACTGGTTACCAAATACCAGTGGAAATAGCAATATTTCCACTGGTATAGAGAACCACAAATGTTCTCTAAAAAAATTTAGAGAACATTTGTGGTGACAATACACCCAATATAGAAGTGTCTTCTTTTGGCAAAACAACCTCATCCAACAATCCAACAGAAAGTGCAGAGTGACGTGCCCCATATGACGCAGAGAAAAAGCCAGACCCAATACACATCTACCTGTCTGCTACACTCACGCACACATAAGTGTTTTCCTGCAGTTATCCTCTCATACAAACTACTCTTGGTAAACACACAGAACACGTTAGATGAGATGGGAGTGTTGAGGGGGGAATAAGTTATATATGTGCAAATTCATAGACAGACACACACTCCCACACACACAGACCTCGGCCCTGTTCAACCAGGCAGCAGAATCCCTGGCCCCTGTCATTCATTAGTTTACAAAAGCTGTGTGAAGCAGACATGAGGTCACTGTGCTGCTTTAAAGAAACACAGGCAGTGTATTAGAAGGTAAAGAGCATCTGACTGGGACCAAGACAGAATACTTATTAACCCGGTCAATGAGTGTTGCTATTGTGTCTCCTCTCACCTCTCTGTCAAGGAGGAGCGGCACAGAACAAGATGTTGGGTGTGTGAAGGGCCAGACAGGTCAAATCCTTTCCAGTGCCCTGCTGAATTATATCTCCCTGATACTTTGAGAACAGACTGCTCCGTTGCAGACTGTGCAAATATGACCACTGATCTCAAACAATTTATGCAACAATGCAAAGTTATTCTTAGAAGGTGTAATATGTAGCCCGACGCATAGATATACAAATGTAAGCAGTTCCAAGGCATAGGCACACAAACAGAGACGCACATTTGTCATGGTTGGTTGCTGAGTCAGTGTGTGAGATTGCTGGTGTATGAAATGAGGGGAGTACCTTTCATTTCCTCCCCCTGGTTGTCCTCAACTGCCAGCAGGAGTATGTATGCCTCCCCTTCGGCTGTGCGCGTCATGGCTGTGACTCAGAGCTATGAGCGCAAACAGGAAGGATGCCGACTGCTGTGAAACACTCAAATAGGATTAAAACTAAAAAGAAGTGGAAAAGTAAAACGTGAGATAACAAAGGTCTAACTGGAGCAAAAGCTGCCACAAATACATAGGGCTGAACACCTGACATGTGTGAGTACACAAGTACTTCCATGTTTGCACATAGTCTCACGCACATGTACACACACATTCACACATGCACACTAAGTCAAACAAAAAAGCCACACACACACTTCCTGTCAAGGTGAAGTAAAAAGAGTTCAAAGGTGTGATGGAGTGTGACTGGGGGTGCGACTAAGACATGAGAGGTGGACAGATAGAGAACGGATGACAGTAAGAAAGACAGACAAAGAAGAAGAAGAGGGACAAAACATGATGCAGTGGAGTTGGTCAGATGCCGTCACTCACCTCTGTCCTCACCTGGTAACTTTTCTGTCACCTCATGCCATCACCTTGTCGCCCCATGTCTGTGCCACCTTGTCACCTATCCCCTTAGCAACTGAGCCTGTCAGCCTGTTGTCATGCGACCAGGTTCACCTCTGACCTTTTGTTTCTTTCATACACGCTACAGAGGAAAAAGGCGAGGCATGGGAGGGAGGGCAGTTATGTCCGGACATGCCTATCACCCTAGATCACAAGCCACCGACATAAATGCTACAGGGGCCTACGATTTATGAGGGTTTGTAATATTGAGGGTGCCCCCCCCTCCTTTAGTCCTGTTACTAACGCACGGGTAGGATGTCTGGTCAAGTCACACACATTCGCACACGAGCACGCACACACATGCAAATCCCATTAAAATTGAAATTGCAGAGGCCCCTTTCTCTGAAAAGAACTGTCGCTATAGTATGTCTATGTGTTTTTGAATGGGGGTCTTTTCACTTGTATATTGTTTATGTTTAATGAGAGGAGCAAGTCATTACTTGACAAATCAGACAAGCAAACAGGATTTCGTGGCTTATGCTGATGACAGCAAACAAAGTAAAACTAAATATTTCTGTGTTAAAGACCACATCCTGATTATGATGCACCCGAACCCACACCTGGGATATGTCAGTGTTACCTGGGACTTTCAGTTATGTAAACAATCTCTCCTGTTGACTCTTGGTTTTTGTGGCCTGTGTAAATTCTGTGTTCTCATGATATTTAACGCATGGGAGACCACAGTAGCCCTGAGGTTAAAGAAGTGTGCAAAAGGCTGGAAATGTGCCTGTTCAAATATTGCTGAGGTGCTATTACATAAGGAAGTAAACCCCAAACCGCTGCAGTGCTGCTTTGTGGTCAAAACTAGAGCTCTTTAGTAGTACTAGAAAGTAGAATGTGAAAACAGGATGCAACAGTAAAGCATAGGATGACAAAACTGGTCTGTGTGATCCTGTTAACGCTGTCCAAATAAAAGATTTAAGAGATTAGAAATGCAAACATTATGATAGCGTCTTGATATATTATAATAAAGAAACACATATATTATCAGTGGGGAAGAAAATACCAAAAAGAGGAGGCTTTATATGTTTTGTTTTTACAGGAGGGAAGGGTCTGTTTTATTTAAAAGCCCCAAGTTCATATTTCAGGATTCAGTTACAAGGTTAATAGGAATTCACAAACAACTGTGACAACAACAGCATGTCTGTTTCTGTCTAAAACTCTCCACCATCACTCCGCCCTTCACTTTTTTCTAAACCATAACAAAATACAAAATGCTGATATGGCATAATCAGGGCTGTAGTCTCGGGGTAGTGTCAGTCTGTTCTCAACCAATTATTTATCATGGGTTGAACAATCAGTGGTTTCGTAGGGCGAAAAATGCAAAGGGAATACATACATGTGTGGTGGGACTTTTTTTAATGATGTGCACATCCAGCCTCAGCTTCACTGACGTGAATCTGCCTGTTGAAAGCTAGCTATAATTTTATGCCATTATTTTTGGCTAATCACAGCCCCAAGTGTAACCTTTTATGGTTTTATGTTATGAATATTTTACAACTTTATTAAGATTTCACTTACATTAAACCATCCTAAATTCTTTATGCTTTCTGTTGTTGAGTATTTCTGCTCAGACATTCTGTACCAACCCAGTACTATATCACCGAATTCTAAAAAAATCATATTAAGAGCATATTTTAAATTTTACTCCTAATCCCAAAGCATTAAGTTTTGGATAGTGTCTTATTTGGTAATTTTAAAACCAGATCACAAAAAGCGACAAGTGAGCGCCCTGACAGAGACGAGCCAGTCTAAGTGCATTTAGACGGCAAAACAGAACATTTTGCCATCAGGGCTTTGAGCCAAGGAATGCATCATGAAAACAGAGCGCAGCAAGCCACACATGTCCAATCAGACGCCACGGAACATTACCCATAATCCTCTTGACAAATACATGCATCTGATACCATAACAACGCCCGACCAACACTTAGGAAGGGAGAGTGTGGGACTCATCCGTGGCAACACACCATAATTACAAAGAGATCCAGGGCTGACTAAGTTTAGAAGACCCAGTAAGCGACCCTCTTCCTCCTCCCCACTCCCCTCTTCACATGCTCCCACACTGATATTTAACAAAACATTAATCTTCTTGCCAGTGGCTCCAAAGAATACTGGTGATGTAGCTTCGGCACAGAGGCTGGGGTAATAGTAATTCCATTGTTCTGCCCTTTTATTTATGCCTTGGCTCTACCAGGCAGATGAGGTAAGTCTCTTTTTTCATGTTATTATTCAGAAGTGGTGATACATAAAGCCAGATTACACAAATGTCTCTCTGTTTCACAGCACCACCATCTCACACCTCCCTCTCCAACGCTTAATGCGTCCCCCCCCTTCCCCCACCCCTCTACTGGCTTTCAATAGCACATTTCCCCTTTCTCCCCCTCTTTTCTAAATCACCCTCAACATTTGCATGTGAATTGCTTGTATATCTTCTTTTATATGATGCACCGACAACACTGGCTTTCGAAAAAGAGAGAGGAGGGAAACTGCCCCAACAACACCAACCCTCCTTCCACACTACCCATGCCTCTCCTCCCACCTCTAACACACACACACACACAGACACACACACACACACACACACACACACACACACACACACACACACACACACACACACACACACACACACACATCCCACCAAAAAAACAAGATGTTACTCTAACTCCCTTCCCGGGATTGGCATAGCAGCAGTTTCATTAAGAAAGCAGGGGAACAGTGCAGGTTTTATGATATGGAGACAAGTTCTTTTGTGCTCTCCAGAGACAAGCCCTGTGTCTGTCCATGTTACTGGGGCGATAATCCTGCTGGAATTTCTCCTAAGCACTTTTATTGACATTTTCAATTATCGCCATGCCAGGGCCCGGTAAATGGCATTTAAGGGGCCCCGTCATCTCCGTGTTGAATCATATTTGTGAATCAGACAGTGCTGGATTTGGACTCTGTTCTGTTTGCCTAAGGCTGGGAGGACAGTATGGAGGTCAGAGAAACTCTGGTGAGCCAGCAGTCTGGTATTAGCTGAAGACAGTGGGTGACCAGGCTTATCAGAGAGACCCAACACACAACTGCAAACTCACATAGACACATTTAAGCATGAACTCACAGAGTGAGGGGCAAACACGCGCTCACACACAAACTGACAGGCTCTACGAACCAAGCCTGCCTTGTAATTTACAACGTCAGCATGGGCTGTCCCTTCTTCAAAAAAAAAGAGCACATGGTCCAGACTCAGAAAACCAAACAGACAGGCTGACCTCCCCAGCACACAGTGCACAGGGTCAGACTTGTTTTCTCTTCACCTCTGACTAGATCCATTTACACAGACTCCAAAAGCACTCCACATCTTTGGCTTGGGTTACATACATCCCGGTAATAATTCAGAGATGTATTGCAAGGAGATTTGTTTTCTAGCCTCTCTCCCCCACGTTCTGTTTCACTGAGCTCTGCTTTGTTTCAAAAGTGGATCAACTTCAAAGTAGTGAAATGGACAGATTGATAGCTGAAGACAAATGCTGTTTCATAAGAGATAGAGTTTCTGATCCGATCACTCAGACGCCTTTTTGAAACAGAAGCTATAATGGGCTTAAATTATTCTCAACCTTTAAAAAGACAAAACAAAAAAAAACTTGTTGCTTAAGGAAACAGCAGAGTTGTTTTGTGTCAGAGGTAACAGATAACATTACTAATGCTGCAATACTTTTGGGTTAATCTACGGTGACAAGTATGCGTTGTATAAGTGAGGGCTTGTTTTAGTGTGTAAATCAAAACCTGTGTTGTGTAATCACCTTTTAACAAGCGAGGCACTAATTTACCAGGTCAAATTTCTCGTGTACTTACAAACTCGGTTAAATTGTGATGTTGATAACACAACAAAAGCATGGCATGGATGATATTTGTCTGAACCACAGACGGGCTGAGAACAGCTGTTTACACGTCTCCGTGCCCCAATCCTTTCTGCCAAGCTGACATCATTCCTAGCATCTCCTCCTTCCTGTCTCCCTTTTGGATGGGCTCTGTTATGACAAGTTTAATTGTGGGTTGTCAAGCTATAACATTTTGGTAAATATTAGACTTGCCAAGAGCGTCAATAAGAGGAAATGGTCTTACTGTATGTTCTTCCCTCGGAAGCACAATGTGTGCCTTTGTAAGAAGATCGCCAAGAGGCATTTTGATACCCCACTTTTGTCTCTATGAGCCTGCATACAATCTAATACTCATTATGAACTGTAACCGTATGACTGTAAAACATTACTATAGCTAAACCTTTTAGCAAATGGAAAGATGTAGCCCTATGAACTTTATATGCAATGGAATTTGTTATCTAAAGTTTATCAGCTTTAGCACTGGGTAAAAAGAAAATGAAGAAAGTATCTTCAATGCATACATGGTTTCAAAATGAATACATTTTTCCATCATGATTAAAAGTCTGATATTTTTTGAAAATAGTGACATCATCTTTTATGCCTGTGTATACAAAAGCCTTCTCAGCATTCACTGTGATGACAAACTTGGCCATGAATGTTCATTTGTCATTTTAACTCTTTTCACTGTGTTTAAAGAGCACCTGGTTCTTTTGGGCTTCAGGGGGTAGAAATGATGAGGTATGGGGATCTACACAAGAAAACTACCCTGTGAGTCATTAGTAAGGTCCAGCATGATTTACATATGTGTGTGTGTGTGTGTGTGTGTGTGTATGAGAGAGAGAGAAAGAGAGAGAGAGTGAGTGAGTGAGTTTGTGTGAGATCTCCATTGTGCTTTTGGAGAGTGTTTTCCAGTAAGTGACATGGAGCTTTACTCACCTGGGGGGAAGGGAATGACTCAGTGTTTATCATCAGTTATGGCTGGCCAGCCAGCAGCATAATGCTCTATTATTCACATGGACCTATTGATACAAAATTAATTTTCACATTTACAAAATGAAGTAAGAAGTGAAGTAAGGAGAGGTAAAAAAACAAAAAGATTGCATGGATACACACACTCCAGTATAAACAGCATAGTACTCACACCTGTACTTTATTGGATTTGTAGCTTTTAAGATTAATATATTTAGAATTAAATAGTTCTTACCAGTACACCCCAAAACTGTATTCTAGTTCAAGCAGGGTGGTACTTATTTCTTCTTACTCAGAGAGTGACTATCAGACCACATATTGTCCATATAAACGCACAATATGTGGTCTGAATGTGGTCTAAAGGTATTTCACATAGTCACTTCCTGGATGTTGATCTTTGTCACAAATTAGCAGATATTCCCCAAGGCTAAATTGCCACACTCAGATGAGCTACAAAAATTATGGCAACTCAGATGAACTTAACTATCCTGCCAAACAGTTATGGCTGGGTGATTCAGTTGTAGCATCTTCCAAATAAGGAAGTCATGAGTGGTTCCCCTGGTTAAAGTGGTCCAAGGAGTTACAACATGTACTGAAATAAGTCTGATCTGCAAATAGCTCCACCTCGCAACTAAGAGAATGTAAATAATCTCCTGCTAACATCTTGGTGCCAGATTCCACAGTGCATCTTCAGAGATTCTGTTAAGCCTGTGCATCAGGGAGTTGGAGATATTCACTTGTATATTAGAGTAATCATCACTGAGATAACTTCCCGAAGAATGATGCATTTTTTGATTTCCTCTCCACAAGCTACAAGCATGCATATAAAAGACTAGAAGTATTCAACCATACACTACAAAAAAACCAACAAGTAGTCACCTCAGCTATTGGAAATCAAATTCATTTCACACAATAATTTAACAGTCGCAGTGTGACTAGAAAATTTAGTAAATTATCTTCTCACTTGAGATTTTTGTAGTGACTGTAGTTTCTGTGGTTTCACGTACCCTGAAGTTCCAGATGGAATCTGAGATAATGTGAAGCCATTTCCCTTCAAAATCCTGTTTACACACCCAAACACAGTGCCTACCTATATACACTACAACATCAGCACCATTTCTGTTTGCAGTACTGAAGTGCATATTTCCAATTCTTCAGCAAATGTGTTCATTATAATAATAACCCTATCCAATATTTACAGAGACAGAGACACTGCACACTTCCAATTCAATAACTCCTGCAGTTGTGTAAAAAATGGATCTATATGTTATTGACATGCTTTAAAGAGCAACCCCAATTGAAAAATCCCATTAGGATTAAACTATATTAAAAAAAATCTAAAATCTAAATCACTGGGTTCGCATTTAACAAGAACTGGCACTTCAAAGCATAATTCACACTTTTACTTTAACAAAGTTCTACTTAATTAAAACATATTGACAATAATTTATTTCCTTACTCGCTTCCTCTCTAGGCTGCTTGACAACAGTACAGAGCCAACAGGCGCAGCCCTCAAGAGCCCTTCTTAACGAGTTTGCTAGGGATATAATTCAACACTCCTGTCCCAATAACTGATGAAATATGAAAATTGACAGCGCCATCAGGGCGCCCGTGCCACATGTTTACGAGTGGCTGTCTTAACTGGCCGCCTCTGTGCTCCATAAGTCATACGCAGAGTGCTCATCATACAGCAAGGATTTATGGGGCCTGAGTCTGCATATGACCTCCCCCATCAGGTGTCTCCCTGCAGTAGAGGAGGAATCATTATCTGGGCCCAGCCGCCATGAACTTCATAGACTTACTCTAAGCAAATTGGCTCTGGGGTCTGCTATTCTTGTAAATATTGTGTCTATGAAGAGAGCCACAAAACAACTTCCAGTGATGACTAAAGAATATTCCTTATACACTTTATATAATGAGATGACCAAATGAGATGGTGCACAGTCGAAATAAATGAATGATTTAATTTCATTAAAAATGCAATAACATTTTTTTAAGGTGGTCATGGACAAAGTGGCCTCTGTGATTACTGGAGGTAACCGGAAGAAACATTTTTACACTTCCCAAAATTCTAGTGGATACAACTGATGTATCTTGTTTTAGTGGAGGTAAAAAAATAAGGAGGTCAATCAAAAATTACAATGGGGACAAACACATTGTATTTCCTTTTGTTGCTAATAATAAAAGCCAACTTGCACTTTGTAAGTAGAAAACCTTTAATTTGAATCAGTGGGGAATGTTTGTTTAGAAGTAATAACATAATAGATTTCCAATGTTACAGACTGGATTTATAGACTGTACATTAAAGACATGCATGGTGATGCCACCTTTTACTTTAGTGGGGTCCTTCTATTAGTCCTCAAGATGAGCATTTTTCACATGATGGTGAAATTGCTCAGAGCTTGTCAATCACACATATGGCATAGTCTGATTGATCAACCTTCTGGACACTAATTTACTAAATAAACTTCATGAATTGATGTTGTTTTTAATAAGACTTGAATCTTGCAAGTCAGCTGCAAGATTCAAATACATTTGGAGAGTATCTACTGATGTCATGAGACTTCTTTACATCTGCGCGCCTTGTTGCAACCACAGGCTTTGTCCCCTCTTGACCATAAGAACCAGTTTTAAAGCTGCAAAGGTCCATCTTTTATTTACAGTGTATGACTGAACTATGCCAACGAACATAATTTATCTGATACTTTGTTGAATTTCTCTTTGGTCTTTCTGTGTAACCCACCATGTAGAACACTGTGGCTTGTTTAAAATTCTGTGCAGAAAATGTCCTGTACTAACAGAGAGGTGGTCAAGGGGAAATGCTTAAGGCAACGAGCCAGCAGGAACAACAGCTATTACAACAGGGAGGCTGAGGATGAATACTGTATACTGCTGGTCATGTTGCCTCTGGGCTGATTCCTGGGGCAGCATGACCTGGATATGAAACAGAGTTACAACCAAAACTTGGACTCCTAACCCATAACAAGACAGGAAAGACTTGCTGTGTTCTTTACTAGGGAGGAGTGTATTTGAATACTATTGAGAAATGCAAAATCAAAGTACATGGTGACTTTATCACATGGTAAAGTTATTGCTACATCAACTAAAGACTAACTGCTTCCAAGCGGTTCAGCTGAATACTGACTGAGACAATTTATGCGCAGGAAACTAAGACTTTGAAAAGACAGAACACCTCCAGCTCAGTCTTGTCCCACTGCCACTGCAACTGACATCCATGTAAATCATAAGAGAAATGACAGGCCAAGCCACCCCACCACCCACCCAGGCCGTCAGTTCAGCAAGCTTGCCAGCGAGTCAGCCTGCCAGCCCAACAGACAACAACCTACCCCACCCGAAGTTCCACCCCTGTGCCTGCACAGACAGACAGACTGGGACAAATTGGGACAATCCCCCCCTCCATTACCACCCACTCTTCCTCTCCATTGCGCGCTGCAGCAGCCTCTGCTCAGGGGGCTAATTCCACGTTCAGATCACCATTTGTACTTATTATGCTGACATAATTAATCCCCTGTTGTGATCAGCGGGGGCATGAGGGCCTCTCCGCTCCATTGGCCTACCCCTGCCATGACACAACCGCTCCCCCCTCCGCTTCTCATAGAAATCTACTTCTCACTCCCTCCCATGTCCATCTTGTCTGATTGTAGAGGTCCTCTGTCTGCATCTCTATAATCTCCACAGTATCTGTCTGTTTAATAGTTTGTCCTGTCATGGCTGTCGCCATTCTGACGGCTTGATTAGCTTGCCAAATATCGAACATGATCATCAGTTTACGTTTGCATACATACTGAGAGTGGGGCAAAGTTCATTCTTGACATGTGGCCCCAGTGTAGAATGGATATATTTGTCAACATTTGTTAACATTTCCAACTATGAGCTAAAATGAACTAAAACAAATGTGTATTGAGCCTTTAGGTTAAAGCCGCAGCGAAACAGGTTTGACGCTGAAGTCAAATTTAAAGACAAAAGGGCAGGGTGGGGGAAGGAGAGAAGAGGGCAAAGAGGGAGGAGGAGAGTAGCTCTCATAAAAAAAAAAAAAACACCAGCTGGATTAATAAATCCAACCAGTGACTGTGTCCACATATTAAGCGCCTGGCAGATTAAAACAGAACCGTCTCAAGTTGTGAAACATATGTCGGCAAGGCTGAGCAAACACTGTCAGAATAATAACTTAGGAGATGAGTGCTGCTGTTGGCCCCAAACCACTGCTCAGTACCAGCGCTCAAGCTGCTGCTTCCTAGAAATCAAAGACCCAATTGCTGAACTTTGATTCCTTGCAGAAGAATACCATGTAATTGTATTTGGGAGGTCAAAGGTCTAAAAAGCTAACAGGTTATTTTTGCATTCCTTTCCTATGAATGTGTAGGCACATACATAAGTACAATTATGGAAAAAAAATTCAAATTATGCAAGGTGGTTAAATATGTAAACTTTTAATGTGGAAAAGCTACTAACATGAGAAAATACTGACAAAAAGTAGACTTAGAATAGTTGCATAGGAATCCTCTATTTAACTATGCAACTTAACATATAATACTGCATGTAAGTTATTGTGCATCTTTTTTTGTGGCTCAGTCTTAATGCCAAAATATTTAAGGCTTCATAGAAGTGTTTCTTGCAACTGAGAGCTACTCCCAAATAACTTAACAATAATATTTAAGACCCATTTCAAATGTTACTTTGGTATCCAGCGACAGTAGTAAAAATCTCAAAAGTCTGGCAAAAAACCAGACTTCCAGTCTGGCAACACCTGCTTGCTGTGGAAAGTTTTTTTCTGGTCAAAGAAGAGAACGTGCAGTTAACAGGTCTGTGTGTACCACTGGATGAATCAATTACAAATAACAAGAGGGACATGGAAAAGATAACAAACCTGCTATAGACTGTTGTACTTCATAAAAACATAGCAAACTAAATTAAAAGGGTAAGTTTTTTCCTTTTTCAAGGATAACCACAGAATACAATTTTATTTCCGTATATTCTGTATCACTCTCTGCTGCTTGATACCACCAATGTCACATTTGTACAAAATTCACTCCTAACACCCTTTACACCCCCTTACCCCTACACACTGCCTTTCTATTCCCCACCCTACCCCCTCCCACTCCTCATCTTTACATAAAAGTTCAGGCTGCATATTTAAAGGAGCTAAAATATTCACACTGTCAAAGGTGGTCAAAGGCTTCTGCGTTCACACAGGAGCTGACAAAGAGGAGGCACCCAGAGCTTGGCCAAAAGAGCACTGTTGAAATAAATCAGCACATACAAAGACACAGAGAGATAATGGGACTAAAGCTGGGCCCGATCCAGAAACAGAAACACACTGCACACCAGAACACACGGATACATACACACACAGCGCTTGGCTGGGAACAAAGTCTGTGCGTGGATTAATATTTATTTTTTGAGCACACATTGTTCAGGACATACAGTATCAGGAGACTAAAAACATCATAACTCCCCCAGTGTGCAACCTTGCCGTGAATCTCATGGCTGAATCAAACAAATAACAAAATAAAAGTCCACAGATGGTTTCACATGGGGGAGGAAATGGGCATCTCAGAAACATCAGATGAATCAAGGTTGTGTTGTGTGTGTGTTAACGTGTGAGAGTGTTCATGTCCATCTGCGTGCTATATATGTTAAAAAAGAAAAAAAAAGCATTTCAAAGTCTGTAAAAGTCAGGTATAATTTCAGTTTCTCATGAGGTCAGCACCAACATTAACGTGCCACATTCCAGATTTCTTTAGGCACCATTCTGCTAATCAGTTCTTTGGGGATCACTTAGGAAAAATGCATCAGTGCTCTGACAGTGTTGCAGCAATCCACACACCTTGATCCCTGGCTCCTTTAGTATGCATGCTTAATTGTCCTTGGGCAAAATACTGGACCGACAGTTTCTCGTCATAGGTACTGAAAAACGGGCAGTGTGGTGGTTAGCAATGTTGTCTCACAGCAAGAAGGTCCTGAGGTCTAATCCACAATCTAGCCAGGGCCAGTGTCTGTGTGAATTCTTACCAGGTCCTCTGGCTTCCTCCCACAGTCCAAAGGCATGCAGTTACTGGTAATCAATGATTCTGAGTTGTCCATCAGTGCGAGTATAAACGGTGGTCTTGATGTTAGTGACTGGCGACCTTTGATTTGATTTAACACATTATTCTGGGAAAGAAGTTACAAAAAACTAAATAAACAACTACAAATCGATCATATTTTTTGATAGTGTTTAAAAAATTGAAGCAATACTATTAAGGATAATAGTAATAAAACTAATAAAATAAAGGTGAAAATGGGTTTGGAAAATATAGTGAGCCTTTAGCTTTAATTCAGTGGCTGTTCAGCTGACCGAGGTACTCACAAACATGGGCTTTACGTTTACGCAGCTTTTTATTTGCCCCTATATCAACATAGAGAGGAAACAGAGGCCTCCCTGAACTAATTTCGCTCATGAACACTCAGTCATTTGTTGAGCACCACACAGCAGGCCCTGCTGTCTGAGGCCCAAGGATTAAGGCTCAATATTTGTAAACCTCAGTTGGCTTTAGTGCGGAAATGGGGAGTGGAGAAAAATGGGAAGCCTTGGCAAACCAAAGTGTGAAAAACTATCAAATTGTCAGCCATGACAGAAACAGTTACACACACTGGCTTCTGGCTGACACAGAAACAATACACTGTTAAATCTATGAAACACTATGGTCTTGTTTGAATGAATGTGGGTGGGAGTGAGTTTATGGGTTTTTGTGCGTATTTTGCACCAAAAACCCCCCCAAATATATACACTTAATAAATGTATTTGCCATTTAAGTTTTCCTATTCCACTCACATTACTGCAGTGACTTAGTATGCCTCTTTTCTGTTTTTAAAATTGTTGGAATAATTTGCTCTCTCATTAAAGCTCTGCACATGAAGGCCAAGCTACTTAACTCTTCCCCTCTTTTTTAACCTCTTCCGCCACAGAATATACTCCCACAATGCACATTATCAGCCTCACGACGGGCCCATAAAGTACTAAAAATCCCAGGACCTTATTTCCAGCTGTGACACACAACCCAGACCTACTTAAGTCCTCTGCTTTGACCTTTGTTTGAAAAGTTTCTTTCAGCCCGAGGCCACGGCAGTAAATTCATAGAGCTATGAAATTAATGTGCCAGAAAGCCCATCTAGTCTTTGAATAATCAAAAACAGAGGTAGGAAGACACAGATTACTGAGTCACATTTTACTTTCCCCTTTTTAACTATTTGTTTTGTAATAAGGCAGATGGTGTAATGATTGCATTTGATATTAACTGTGTTCCACCTATCAACATCCTCTCTGTTGTGAAAGCAACTCAAATGGGCAGTGGTTCATGGACATCAAACACATCTGTGTTCAATGGGACCTGCACAGCCTAAAATATTTAACCTTCAGCATCAATAAAATGCACACACTTTTATTCATAGACGTAGACATAAACGAAAAACTCTACAGCAACTTTGCAGATATCTTAATAAGATACTAAAATCCATTTGCCCATTGTGGTGATATGCACCTCTGCAGCTGGCTTTGATAAATACACTGAGGCAAGGTTGACATGAAGAAAAGTGGGCAGATGCACTTTGTACCTGTGAAGGTGAAGTGAAGTATATCCAGCAGGGTAATTGTATAGGCAGTGAACCATAGCACTGTCAATGAGGCGTTGTGTCTGGTTGTGGGTATTAAACATCAGTAGGATGGCCGGTCACTCTATGGGACGCTCAGCACAGTGCTTAATTACACACGTCGTGAGCGGCAAACACTCGGAGCAGGAAATGACAGCTGAGCGGCGCTCACTTCAAACGCAGAGGCGTAAAAAAAGCATTCAATAAAAACAGACCTAAACTCTAAGCAGGTCCTAATGGCCTGTGGTAATGGATTAGAGGAAAAGGAGGTTGCAAACAGGCCTGCAGGCAGGACATACAAGATTAATGACAGAAAAGAAGATTTTTCACTTGAGGAAAAAATTAACTTATTGGGTATGATTACAGATTGAATTTGCGTTAACTTATTAAACTACTGGTGTCCAGCCCTCAACAGTAAAGCTGAGAGAGGATAAGCAAAGACTGCTGTCTTAACAAAAAAAGAAGGAAAAAAGTAGCAACATAGAGCCTGATGACCCTAAATAATTAGTTAGCAGTCCCTTTGAGGAAGTGCTGTTAACCAAACTACTCCCACAGCGAGGCAGGAAGACAATTTGTTCACAGTTTTAATTGCCGTTTCAGGGCTGACTGGAAGTTATGACAAAAACAGTCACATTATTTCTGCTATTTCTGCAATAATTCATTATGTTAACATATGCACGTGCAACTCTATGTGCATATGTGTGGGGTACTGGGTATGGTACAGCTCAACACTCAGTAACTACTTTCCCTTACACTTTAACTCAGTCTCAGCCAAATAGTATTAGTTGCCTGATAGAGATTCGTCCAAAAAGACTTTACAGGTAAAAGAGGCTGTTAATGTTCTAACAGTACTGGTGATTCCAATTAGGTAGCTTTAGTACCAGATTAGATTTTTGTAGATTTTGTTGATATCACTGTAAGCAGTGGGTAAGTGTGGGGTATCTGAGAAAAAGGTGACTGGGTAGATGCTACCACAGGAGACTTTTGCATTTTATAAGTGGATTGTTAAGTCTTTGTGACTTGCACCTCATCACACACAAAGTATTCACATATAACGATGCATGGATGTAAACAAAAACATACGCACACACGCATTGAGCTAAACACAATGGCCCTGCTGAGCTGACAACTCAACTGGAAGACAGCTTAAACTTTGACCTCTGGGGTCAGCTCATTAACACTGAGACTTCTCACTGGGATAAAATAAAAACTGAATTGATGAACTTATGAATACAATAACAGAGCATACTTTATGCTTTTATATTTTATTATACTTAATTTGTATATTTTCCTCAAAATGTAATGTGAAAAAAATGTTCTGGTAAAAAAAATGCCAAAGAACCAAAACATAAGTAAATTTCAAAGTGGGGCTTTGGCTTTCACTTGTTGGATATTAGTTAACAATCAGTGCAAGACTAAACAGTTTCCATTCAAAACTCATTTAAAGTAGCTGAAGATGGCATAATTATTGTTGTTCATTACACAATTATCCTGTTATACTGCCGAGTATGTGGCAAACCTGTGCCATTAGCCAACACTGAATCTCACAACTTCATCTGAGTCCTCCTCATTAGAAGCAGAGAAGTTACAGAACCTCATAATTTGAAGCACCTTAAGTGTGTTGATAATTTAAGGTCAATACTGAGAGCAAGGAGGCAGGCAGAGCTAATGTTTAGCTGCATGTAATTGGACAGAAGTGTCAGAGGCAGGTGTGTAGCTATTGTTCACTTTGATGGGATTATTTGTACCTCTCAATGCTGAAAAAACAGGTATCATCAAAAGGCAGTCATCTAAATTTACAATAGCTGGATTTAGGTTTTCCTCTCTTTTTCTCTCCATCCAGGTTCTGTAATTACAGCTGCTCTGTAATTAGGAGCAGAGCCTTCAGGACCAGGGTGACTACTATCTACTTCAGAAGGCTCTGGCAAAGTACAAGACTTCAGACTGGGGGAAGGGGAGAAAATACTGCATTCCTGCTTTACTGTTCTTTTTAACTCACTGTTAGGGTTAACAAATTTAGTGTGGTTACTATCCTCAAATAAATATAAGGCATAATACTCATTAAAACAGCTATTGTAAGGTGATTCAAAAATGTGGATAGGCTATCATTTGTTGGAGATCATATGTAGTAATTACAATGATGTAATGTCTTTGCACCAACTATCGTTTTTAAACTTAAACACTTATTATTTTAACATTTTCACTGTGTATTTGAATTTGTATTTCATAGTGGGCCATTGGCTTCTGCTGCTCAGAGATATGGAAAGATATGAAAGGTATTATTAGCAGGAGACCTGAGAGTACAGTATGCACATAAACACAGAGAGGGAGAGTAGGATTAAGGACAGATTTCCTGGGTTGTGTCTGAGTGTGTATTTATGTGGCTGATGCATGTGCATAAATAAGGTTAGTGAAGAGTAAGGACTACCTCATGGTGTTCCACTCATTTGTGGAGCCCTGTCTGTTCTGAATAATCGGGTACTGTACTTGTTATTTTATAAAAAAAAAAAAAAGATATTCCTGTATTGCGTACACTTACACTTTCACATCATTAAAAAAATACTCAATGTTAAGAAACACTGAGGTCCTGATTTACAAACCAAATTCGTTACGCCCAGTGTCTTAGATTACTTATCACTTTGTTTTTTAAAGGTTTTAAGAGGTTGTCTGTGGAGAATCACAGTGAAATTGATTATTTGATTAATGATCCACCAAACCTTTGTTGTACTACTGTACAACTAAGTGCACAGTAACACAGCACATATGAGAAACAGACTTTAATCAAAGAACTTTATGACTCTGTCAAATAAAGAAATAGTAAAAAGAAAAAAATAGAGGCAAATAAGACGATAACAGTATCATACCTGACATATCCTCAGTTTAGTCACAGTCTGAGATGGAAGTGTTTCATTTCATTTCATTTAACTTGTCGTGCCAATCAACAAGTAAATTCTGAGATGAGGAAATCTTGGCTATGTTGTTACCATGAATCTGAGGAGCTTAGTCCTAACATAGAATTCTCTATTGTCCTACAACCAACCACAATACCTGTAAGCTCCCAGTCATGCCATCAGCCCAGAAATATACATGGCAGAAGAAGAAACATATGCTTAAGTGAGAAGCATTTGCTCCTGACCTTCCCTGCCAGGGTGCTCTGCAGCTAAGCTGCGGGGATTTGCACCAGCTCAACATCTACACCATATGGATGCTTTATTACAGAGTAATGATGTCTCTCTCTTTCTCCCTCACTTCTCTAACTAGAGATGATTTGAAAAACCAAACAGCCTTATGTGTAACCAGGTGATTAGAGAGACTTAAGGGGGATTTAATAGTATTCTACTGAGGAATGTAGAAGAACATTTCAACTAGCCTTGAGTGAGTCACTGTCAGATACACAGAGCACACAGATGACTCAAATACATTTTATTCATAATATTTCACTAATTTGCTAATTATCTGCAACAAACTAAACACATAAACAGTGATACACAATACTGTCCGAGGCTTGTGACGGTAATACGTGCACTTCTTTAGAATTAAGACACTATTTACCATTTATATCTTATGAATAAACAAAGAGTAGGGTTGAGGCTATTATATATGGGCAATGGAAAATAACAGGGGGATTCATTTCCTCACTACCAATAGCAATAATTGGATTTATATTGAAATGAGAGCTGCTTATTGATAGCAACTGCATATTAGCAGTGAATAATCAATAAAGTGGATTCAATACTTATTAAACTGGAATAAGCTGGGATAGGCCTTTTTCATTTGTCAGCCAATGACCATTAGTGTCATAACTCCTCATGGTAATGAACGATTCCTTGGAGACGCATATCACTGTTGACAGTAGGTGAAATTACAGCAATAACATTGATTGGAGTAAGGAAATGTATGTTTGTGCAACAAAACTCGAGGTTAACTGTTCAGAAGCTCCAACTAAATCATAGCCAATCAATCCTTATTCCTAATTTCAAATATCAATCTTGGTAATTCACAGATTGCACTGGTCACTTGGCCGTGTTTTCTACTTACACAGTCATGAAGGTTCTAGCTTGTATAATACTGGGGATGTTTGCTACAGAGAGAAACCCGGTTGCTGTGCGAGCCATGTGTGAAAAGAGAAAACAATAATTTAGGGAAATGTCATCAGGCCAAAGCCAAATTATAGCTGGTCTTTTCTTTTTTTTTTCATCGGCCTCTTAGAATTTCAGTCTAAGGGAATTAATTGTGAGGGGGTTGATTTGCAAATGAATGCGATTTCAGTTGTGAAAATATAATTGTGGGCTTAGTTTGGGACACTGGGACAAACAGCCCTGGGAGAGAAAAAAGGAGCATCTTAATTTATTAGCGATCTGCAACATTTTTCACCTAGAAGCCAAGGCAACTGGTCTGTCGAGACTGAAATGAAATTACTGTTCTTCTTGAGCAGGAGAAACAAAAGCGTCTCCCAAAGCAAGTGAGGTCCCAGTCTGGCACAGTGAGGTCAGCAGGCTGAGGCCTATAGCCAACCCTAAGCTGAGCTGTAGTGCTGTGTGCAAATCAACTGCTTTTCTCCCATTTCATTTCTCATGCACAGCGTTTGTGCTCCTCTTTTCATGAATGTAGGACCCTATCCTTGGCCCTCCCCTCTGAAAGGGCCTTCCCAGTGACGAAGGTGACCTGCCACTGAGAAAAAGGAGGACCTGCCATGAACTGAGTGTCAGCCATTAAATATGATTTCGCCCCTGAATGGCACGCAAACACATTCAACCACTGAAACTCATTAAGCCCGCATAATCTCTCTTTTCTTAAGAATAACAATGATTTCAGCTGGGAAATGCAATGGTTTTAGGGAGCTGAGCCATTGATTTGAGTTGCATTCAAAGTAATAAATCACGTCCAACTTCACATCCTGGACTCTTTTGCCTAATTCAGCGCCTCTCACCATACTGGTCAATTAGTTTAGAGCCACTATATTCAATACACAGTGCAATTCACTGACAAGGCATAATAAATTCCATGGCTTGGATACTGTCCAGAAGAGAATAGAACTTTCTGTTGCTGTTCTGTGCCTATACTAACTCTATAAATGTAGAGGAAGGGAATGAAATATAACTATAACAACCATGTTTTGCAGCAATATAACTATAGACCAAGATTTAAATAACTACCACCATTTTCAGTTAATCATAAACTGACATCCATGTGGTTAACTTCCATGTTGTTTTAGAAGCTGATCCCGCTTAAGCTTGAATGAGGTCACTGGCAGTGAGAGAGACGGAAGTGTAAAGGTGCCAACTCCTGTCAGACAAAATGAGCTGCCTGTTCAATTCCACTCAGTGCTCTTTTACCCCCGTCTTCTCCATCTCGCCCTTAAACACAAGTCTAAAGGGGGGAATTTCTCTTAATTATTATTTTTATTTCTCATTAACAAAGTTTCTGTCCAATTTCTATTGACTTTGTTTCAAAGCTTCCACAGGGAACCTAGTGGCCCAGCCTGCTAAATTACACCCGTGTGGACTGGGAGAGGTGGGAGCAGCTGTGAGGAGGGCTCTCAGTAGTCAGACCATTGTAATCTGCATTAACCACATTGCAAGGGAGTGCAAGGGTCAAAGTCTTTAAGTGCCTGCAGGGATGGATGCTTCTGGATTACATGGTATTCCTCCAAGAGGCTGTAATAATTGTACAGTGCCGCTTGCTCACTACCTGTTGTTCACCTATGCTGATGTATGTAGTTTTTTCTCTTTTTAAGAAAAGAGCCTTCATTACTGCTTGGCACTAAAGACCAGACAAGTTGGGACAAACTTATTGCCAGAAACAAAGGATAAACATTAGTTGAGAGAAAAAGCCTTAAAACAAAGCAGGCCTTATATTTAAAATTGTGCATATTTTTAAACAGTGATTTGATTTTGACCAAAATAAGAGGACATGTCAACAGGAACATGCATACGAAAATTCTCGGTAATGCTGACCAGATTAAGGCTATTTCCTGGAAGGTGTGCTGGAATAGCATTGGCAGAAGGTGTATCGAAGGATGATCTTCTCCCTCTTCTTTGGCACAGCATTAAATAGTGAGAGGAGCAGAAGTAATACTCTTACTGGCTCGACTCTGTTCAAAGAGGCCAAAATGACAGCAGCTTAAATTTTCTCTGCACATTTCAATATGTTTTTCTTGTGCATCATTTATCAAACTGAAACAGAGTGCAAATAATTTCAAAGAATTAATGAACAAAAGTCTCGCCTTCCTTTGAAACTATGAATTATTTATAGCTACATTTCAACGTGATTGAAATTGTGGATTAATCCCATTAACCTCTCTGATGGCGAGAATAAAAGCATATGTCTTGACGAATGTTTGCTGGGATCAAATTTAGTGCTATTGAAAGGAACTTTTCCCAGGCAAAGCCCAGCAGACAGATTGTATGCTGTGTCGCACGGTGCTTATATAGATCCTAGCAGACTCTGTCTGAGTCTGTGGAGGAATGACGGAAAGCTCAATGGAGGCGTCTGTCTCCCAGCTAGACACCCTGTTCAGTCCTCTCCCTGTATACCTCAGAGCCTGTGATGAATGCATGCAGGGCCTTTACTCCCCAGCATACATCTGACATTATTAACACAATATAAAATGTGATGGAGCGCTCTGCCACACTGCTGGGCCACCTTGATCCAGCTCAGCGCTGCTACGTAGTGATTTATTCCCACAGCCATGAAAAAGTAAGCGTGCCATTAAAATCACAGGTGTTTGGAGGCCACACGACTCACCGGGCAAGATCGATAATGTCACTCTTTTACATGGCTCATTTTGAGGGTGCCGCAGCATCATATGCCATTAGTGAGGCCTTGATCTATTGAGGAGCAAACCTCTGTCTGGCACTAAAGCTATGGGTGCCGCATAGATACAAGCTAACAAGGGCATGCACATGTGTGTGCATCTACTCTTAAACTGGGACATGTATGCACTCTTGCAGAGCTTGTGTTTACATTGTCTCCACCTGCACTCACACATAATTCAGCTGAGCTAATGTAGGAGATAATGTACTGTAAATGGCAAGGGCTCTGATTGATACCCGCACTTAGCACAATTACTGGTGTAAAAACTTTGGGAAAAGACAAAAGTTTGCGCTACTTACCGTAGGGTTACCGACTGTGGCCCGGGAAAGTGATTTGTTAGTGTTTGTTGAGCGTGTTCCCAAGGCTATAAAGTGTGACACTGGCAACAAATAAGGACTAATGTCCTGGTTCCAAATGAATACTTAGCACAACCTGTAAAAGAATGTGCTGTCTCTGCCCTTTCACAAGCACACAGATTATCAACAAATTATTTGGTGCTATTCCTAAAGGCTGCAGATCCCTTTCAGACTAAGGAAAACAAATCACTAACATATCATGTGATATCTATTAAATACACTAGCATGAATGTTGTTTCTTCCAGAATCCATTAAAAAGCAAGATACATATTTTTTTAAATCAACATCATAAGCAGGACGTAAAAGAAACGATTTATTGTAATTCTGAAACTTATTTTTACAGAAACACCATCAGAATCTTGGGTCATTTTGGTATAGACATAAACGTGTTTTTATTTCCAGGCTAGTTCACATACATTCAGGAAAGGTATGCAAGCAATTTCCTAAAAAAAAGGAAGACCATTGTTTCTGTTGTGATTCCGTAATAAAATAAAACAAGGGATTTGTTTTAAAATTCCTTGTGGCTGCAAGCAGATTCCTTATTACATTGTACTCAAGTGGAAAAGACCAAATTTCTATTCGAAGCAACCCCGGTGAAAACTTAGACTTGTCTTTAAATGCTTGCAAAGCATGTGCATGTTGCTACAAAATGAACATGATTTTTTTTTGTACAGATTTCTTCAAAAAAAAAAACCCATTTAACATTTGTTTTTCCTCACTCCTGTCTCCTTCTCGGTTTCCCTTTTAATTCTCAGTGCGACTGCCATGAAAATGAACTATTAATCTGTTTCCCAAAGGAATTCCTCATGCCTCATAGGTCTGACAGCCTCAGTGAGATGGTTGTTGTGTGGTCAACAAACAATTTTCCTGGGCTTCACTGCCTTTCAAAGGCATTTTTTCATCCGGCCCTGATCATGTGAAAAATGCCGTTGTCAAAGGTTCCTCTGCCTTTCTTCTCACACAAAGATGTCAGATGGAGAAAGTTAGAATTTCCAAACATGTTAATCTGCTTGAGCGTAAACTCAACCCCTTCCTCCACAGTGCTTGAGAGTTCATTCAGCATATTTGAAATTTCCTGTGCTTGAGTAACACAAGTGTGCCTTTGAGTCAAGATGCAATATGTCCTTTAACCGAAACAAAACAGGATTATGGAGTTACAAAATTCAATAGAACAATACATGCATGCACACTTTACCAGCACCTGTTTCTCAATTCTGCATCTATTTCATAAAACAAAATTACATCTGTTGTGTAAAGATGGAAATTGTTGTGACATAAGTGTCAGTTATGTTGAGGACATGACAATGCAGAACTATTTTGTTACACATGGTTTTGTAAACATCTTTTTAGGTTACAGATGATACAAAATAAAGTGAAAGGATTAAATGGGCTTCTGTAGATGAACAGCACTCAGATTAGGAGTTATTCATCAGAGTGTGTAAACATACTGAGAGGGTTATTCTTCTGCTCTTTGCCCCGCCCCCTACGACACCATCTCTTAACAGGTTGAATGGGGGTAAAAAGGTGGGCCACCTCATTACAGGCGTGTACTCCTCGCCTCTTCCTGCCTGCCACCCACCTATCATCCCACCCTTTCTCTCCACTACAGCTTCTCATCACTGATCTTTCCTTTCATCACACACACATCCCCAGTCACATTGCTGTCTGATTGATGAGGCCACTTTTGATAATGGCATCAGGAACTGGGGTGTCTGCCTTGTCATTAGATACTATCAGAGCTGTCTTATTACGACTGAGGAAGACCCCAGGCAGACAGACGGGTTCCTCTGTGTGCAGATATGACCACAGATAATGAAGCTCAGAAACTGTGTACTCTAATATACCTGGCTGAGTTAATCCATCCATCACATGTGCCAAAATTCAGTGAGCTTTCTCAGATCACATAAACTTCCTACTGTCAAGGTGTCAGTTATACTTCCTTGTAGGAGGGGCGGAAGTGACTGAGATAATAGCTATTTTTCTCTCAAAGTTCTATAGAACTGTATAACATAGTGGAGTCAGTACAACCTATGAATGAAAAGTGTTGCCAGTAGATTTATACAGTTAATTGAGTTGGAGCATGTTTCAAGTATGTCAGTAACTGATGGAAAATTTAGTGCCAAACGTAGTTGCAGTTTATACAAAAGTGTGGTACACAAGTAGTAATATTTTCAATGTTTTTTCTTTCAAATGAAGCTGTCTAAAGGTGTGTAACTTGCTTAGAACAATAAAATATTCAGTTTGGTTTTATACATGGAAAAATGCATTGAAAGAAAGTTGAGATATTGTTACTGCACTATTTATTTTTACACTTTTTTTTAAAGGGGTTTGATTCAGTTCTAAATAAGACATTTTATTTTTTATTATGAGCGAAACGTTATGGTCAGGCATATCAGGCACTGTGGCGTGTGTATCCAAAATAATAATTTTGGATAATTTATCCAAAATAAAATCCCAGAGTTGCAACCAGTGTCGTCTTAATATTGTTCCAAAAATACAGCTCGATTCTAAATACATTTATCTGCAGAAAAACACTAGTAATGAATGAATAATAATGGTTTGTGCTATCTGCAAGGTTTCTATTAATTCAGGACAAAGGTGAGGTACTGATCAAAAGACAGAAGAGAGAGGGGCCCTGCAAGCCAGGATAAGAACCATACAACACAAACAAAGGCCCAGGCTTGCCAGTAAAAGAATAACTATGGTTTGAATTATGGACAGATCTGAATGGTGTCTCTCTTCTACAGATGGCTGCACACATGAGAATCCCAAGGCCTGTATAATTGTATTGCTAATAAGGAGTAAAGCCAATTAGGCATTTAAGTGTGCTGTAATCACTTGGATGGGGAGAGAAGAAGAGAGCGACCGCAACGGAGATAGAAAATCAGGTCAAAGGACAAATGAATGCCTCCCCTAGTTCTCGCCTACACTGACAAATATAATTAGACATGAACCTGTATTAGAAAAGTCCCCACTGGGGAAGAAAACCTTTATATATTTTCCCAGCCCGTCGTCTGATCTCTGATTCACTTGTTTTATGTTGTCAAGATGACAAAGGACTGATGTCACTACTATATAGCAACCTCACAAGAGACATCATGCCTCTTGGTCAGTTGCTATATAGTGGCATGGCACTCAACTAATAGTTAAGTGTAAATTAAATGTGTAAAGTCCCTTAGTTGATGTTCACTTTCACCACACTGATCGAAGTTACTATCTAATTTGTATCATTTATTTTACTCCAAATGTAAGCATTTTTATGATTGAAGGAAACCAAATGAAACACAACTTAAATTTAATTTGGGAAAACTGACGATGAAACTGATGCCTTTGTTTGATAATAACTACTACTAAGTAGCTTCCTTTATGTCTTGTCTGATCAGTTATTTCAAATCAAATCCAATGCTTTGGTGTTTACAGCAATTGATTAGTTTAGACTGAGGTCATTTTCTTTTAAATATTCCCGTAGGGATGGGAGATACAAAAAAACAGACAATGACTCCTTATATATGCCACGCTTTCTGCTCACAAAAGAAGGGCACATGCAGTAAGGGATCTTCTGAAAGATCAGTTTTAAGCTATATGGCTGTCAAAAAGACAGCAAAGAAATTTTCCCACTTTCACTGGTCACTCCTAAAGTAAAAGGACATTTTTATTAGATTGTGCATAATGTGTTTGCAGTCCTGCATTAGTGCTTTGCCATTATTTGCCAACTCTTTTTCAAATGTGTACATTTAAATTCTTATTTTGATTCACAGACCGTAAGAACCACATTTAGAAAAAGCACACTAATCAAAATATATATGACAAAACACAATGTGCACTGCATGCAGCATTAGCTGTTGAGAGGGCTGGTGTACCCATGTACCAACAGTGTAGACGGGCCATAAAATCCTCCAGACAAACTGTCTGTCACAACATTTGTTTGCCAGATTACATTCCTTTCTGCCGCTGAGAGTGGCAATAAAATGGGTGAAATTCTCCAAGCAGCATTGCTCTGGCCCCTCAAACTGCAATATGTCTGTAGTCAAATATGTTTAGAGGTGGGATTGTCAGGACAAAGCCGTATGCTGAGTCCTTTTTCAATGTTCTGGAACTTTTTAGACTTCAGCAGGCCAGGAGGACAAAAGACTGGGACGTCTATGAGGACTATCAATACATTTAAACAGGGCATGCATTTCTCATAAAGTGGCTCCAAAAGCAGAACGAGCCAATGGGAGGGAGCTGCTTGATCAACCCGTGAAGGGAACCTCAGTTATGAACCAGAGAAAGAAAAAGAGGAAGAAAGAATTGGGCAAAGGGGGGAGGTAGAAAAAAAATTGAAAGAAAAGGTCATGAGTGGCAGTTGATTTGAGAAGTTTCTGCGACCCCACAAAGGCCCATGACATCATCAGGTATTGAAGTGAGAGAGGAGGAGAAGGGGTTCTCTAAAAAGCTGGCCGCTTACCGAGGCCGTAATTACATTTGCGCTAAACATGCCCAAGTGCTCCTGTGCTGTGGGGGGAATCATTTTCAGGGTTGGGGGTTGGAGGGGCTGAATTAATCAGCTCTGTTTGCTGTGGGGACTTTGTGTAACAAAAATCTTTCTCACCACAAGCTTAAATTTCTAAAACACCGTGGTCTCTGTGTCCTCTGTCCTGTGAGGACAAAACTTCCCTAAATTGCATTTATCTTTTGGACTAGCAGTTCCTTCAACTATGACTGTAAAGCCACCCAGAAAATACAAACTGTCTTAATGTCAGGAATGAAAAAAAAATGTTTTAGCCACTCGAACGTTACCCTTGCCGACCCCTCCAACTTTGAGCCTTTACATAGTGCTCAGAGCATATAAAGCCTTTGCAGTGCATGGTGGGTAGGCATGGCGTGAAGTGTACAAGGAAGGAATGCTATTAAGTAAGTTATGCACATAATGAATCTGAGCAATGCTTGGGAAAACTTCAGCAACATTTATTCCTCTTTCAGTTTCAGCCTATTTCTTAGTGAAAAGAGCAGGCAAAGTGGTGAATACAGTAAATCACTCTTTAGTTCTGCCAGAGCTGTTTTCACCCAAGGCCAGTGCCCCCAAAGACTTCATCTACAACTGCATGGTGAGTCCAATCTTGTGTCAAGTTTGTAAATAGGCTCAAAATATACAATACTTCCACTGTTCATTGTGTCAATGTCACCAGAGTGGAGAAAAACAAAAGAAAAATTGCTATTTTAAAGCAACTGACATATTTTAAATGAGGCTAAATACCCTCTTAGACGAGGAGTGATATAAATCAAGCAAATACAGCTGTGGTGACTGTGGAGTAGTGTGCGGGTGACAAAATCATCAGTCATATGATATTTGCGGGCTTGAGGCTTTTTCGTCTTTGCTGCTGACATGCTACACTCCAGCATGACGTGTCATCACTATCCTGACAGACCCACTGTGGCTGAGCTGTGCCACATTCAGCCAGTAAATTCAATTAGCTTTCCCACATTGACACTGCTCTGCCATCAGGATGACGGACTGTAATATGATGAAATGATACACAAACACCTCCGATTTAATCTGAGCCCTGAGGGACACTTCTGGCAAAAGTCATACAGTAGCATGCTAATTCCAAGATGACAGTTTATTCACTGCTTACTGTTTAATCCACCTTCTGGCAGGTGACTAAACAGATTCTTTCTATGAGCAATGAACGCATGATTTCAGTTTTTATAAGTACGTTTTATGAGTAAGTACTAATAATAAAACTATTTTAATATACTTTAAATTCAGTTTTTTATTTGCATACAAGTTGCCATGCCAAAAAAAGCTGTAATATTTAAGCCGGGCAATAAGCATCGAGCCAAATTAATCATGAACACCATACAATGAGTGCTCAGAGTGTTCCAATTCCTTCATTATCTGCTTAAAGTAGTGGTTTATGGATTCTACCCTAAGACCAGACTCAGTGATGAAGAACACAGACTACAATATCCCTTTTCAAAAATCGTACATGTTGTTGCTTTAATATGCTATATTCAAAATAGATTTTTTTGTAATCTCCCAAATACATGCTGAGAAAATGGTAATATTGCTCTGGCCAGTGTCCCCAAAGACATTCTCTGGACTAGTTTTGCAGCCAGCAATGATTCCCTACTCAGTGCATTGGATCTTTCTAGCCTCCAGCTCTTATCCATTTTCTCCTTGCCATGATCTATTTTATGGATGTTCCTCCGTGATGGCCGCATGTTGCCATTGATGGTTTCCTTTCTTTATTTCTCCAAGGACTAAGAACACCTGTCTGCTTTAATCACTAAGTCCTTCCCAGCAGGAATGCCATCACTGTATAGACACTGAGGTTCTATCTGACATTGATAGAAACAACATAGTATAGATCCCCATTTGGCAACAACAAAGAACCAGCAAAGAGCTCAACAAGAGAATCTGTCTGTTCCCCTGAAAGTTGTCTCATTACATCTTCCAACCACATGGCCCACTAATACCATGATGGAAAAGGCAAGGGTTTCACTATGTATGACTCACTAAGTAAATATGAATGAAATCATATTTTCACAACTTACTGCAATTCTATGGATGGTCATACTCATATTCAGCATGACACATCCACAGGATTTTCCCAGAAGCTGGAACAGTCATGAAATAATTACTGTAGCTGAAAAGGAAAAAAAACAACCCAAAAACAAACAAACATGTTTTTGGTTTATTGGTTTGTTTGTTTCAATACATCAGCTCAAAGGTGGAAACTCATGGCTAAACACCAAAAAACCTCTTCCACAGCTTTTTGCTGTATTTAGGAATGCCATAATGGGTTTAAAATGTTCATTTAAAAATCTTTTGTACACAACACATTCAATCTTTTTCATCAGATTGGAAAATTTTACGAATTTACATCCCACCATGACATCACTTCAGGAAGGGACCGCAATCTTTCTGGGAATTTACTTCCAACAGACTATGATGCACCTGTTTGCTCCAATGGGCAATAACCTTGACAGCTATGAAATAATCTACCAGTAAAGTTAACAAACAACATTGCTGTCACTGCTGAAAAACTCGCACAATTGGTTGAAGAAGAGCCAAAACCTGCAAAAGCCATCAGTAAGCTGACTTCAATGGAATTTTTTTCTGAATGTAAATAATGACTAACGTTTGCTCAGTGATGAACAGATCGCTCTATCAGTTTTTCATGGAAAACAATTTGTCCTTGAAAACACAACGTTTGTACCCGTGGACTTTTATGAAAGGTCCCATTTACGAATTCACATGAC
>NW_005187426.1:3264637-3350242 GCF_000239375.1 Pundamilia nyererei
CCCCCCCCCATTTAGCGTTAGTGAGAGATAAGGACAGGGGATTAATCAATATCCAACCCTACAGAAACACAGGCGCACACATACACAGCTGGATATTATCATAGATGCTTACAGGCTTACAGTCATTGTGCAACTTACAACTTTAACATATACTTTTATCTCCATACTTTCTATTAAGGATAGTTTTTTCATTTATAAAATACCCAAAATAATAATTGTGTCAAAGTTTATGTGTTTTTGTGGGTAATGTCAACTGGAAATAATCTGCACTGACTGATAAGAAAGCTGCTAAAATGGGATACACAACATAACAAGAAAGTCATTAGAATACTGAGAAATATGTTGCACATGTATATTATACAATCACACAATTTCTTTCTTGTCTATTCATTAATATCAATGTGGCATGAAAAAAAAGGAAATAAAAGTTAAGACTGGGCTTTGGCTTCAAGTATTGGCATGGGTGTTTATTTCTGCAAAAGCCAGAGCAGGTAGCCTTCTTAGCAGCAATAAAAGGTAGGATTATCACCTTGCTTGTAAAGACTGCCAACCTATTTGGGTAAAGTGTAAAAAGCGACAGGAACCACAGCTGATAGTTAAGTCAAGGCAGGTGTTTGAGAAAATTACAGCTGCTGCACACAGAATGGGTGATCTGTCAGGAGTGTCTGCTTTGTTGGGTGTACTGTGCATCAGTGAGGCTTGGTTCAACCACAATGGCCTACTGTGTACAGTGTACTGGCTTAGTATGTGGTTGTAATGTTCACACTGCATGAGGTGCTTCTTTCAAACATCCACACCACTGTTGCTGACAGTCGAATATTTCAATTCTTAATAGGCCAACTACCATAAACATGTGTACAGGCATGGATAAGCCTTAACAGTTTATTCAGCAATCAGTTACCTTTAGCGCAGTAAAGCAGCTTGTGAAAGTTTTAAAATCTTCAGTGGTTTATCTTTCTATCTTTAAAATTCTAATATACTATGCAGTGCTGTTGCTAAATCTGGTTATGGTTTATTCCTGTCAAAAGGAAATTAAGGGAATTAATGTTCTGTGTTCATAAACATTAATGTGAGTAACTGCTGCCACAGAATAAAATGTAACTTTATTTAACTATACAATTTTAGAATGCTGTTAGCCTTGAATCCTGTTACATAGTCTCGAGTAACTGTGTGATGTAAATAGGATGGGGTACAGTAGTTGGAGGGTGAAAAGAATTCCCAATAGATTGAAAAGACTAAAACCTCGGAAAAGAAACAGAAGTTTCACAGAGACAGTGGTTGCTGAGGTGCGAGGATGGAACCCCTCAGAGTTCAAAGATGACAAGTTTCCCACAGAGAAATGCCAAGGCACTCAATTCAACTTGTCTTTTTCTGTCGCCTGGAAGAAAATTCAGCTTCTTGTGAAATAAGATTGTGCTTCATTAGCTTTAAAAAAGATTTGCATATCTTACAGGCCTTCTATTTTACATGGCCCAGATATTTAAGAGCCCTCCAATGGGATTATTCTCCAGCTGTGGGGCTTGTATGCTAGAGTATGTTTGTCCAGCAAACAGGATGCTGTGCTGACTGGTCAGTCATTTTGGCTACTGGTCACTTCTGTCTCCAAATCTGCTTATAGATTTTTTTTCCTTCTTTCTTTCTTTTTCCCTTTTTTTTCTGTTGTGTGGCCTGATGCAGGTCAGGAGGTCACTCTTTTGCATGGCATTCTGGGAGTGATTGTCCTCCAAAGGCCTTGGGTATGGAATCTATCATCATTAATGCACCAGTCCTCTCTTGTAAACCTGCTACCCAAACATAAAAAAATGGCGGTCTTTTGAATTGGCTGCTTCTGAAAGGTCAAATTCATCATTCCGTCTAACAATTGGGCAAAACAGGAGAATGCCAAAAAGGTCAAAAGGTCAGACTGGTTTGGATCTACATTTAATAGTCGTGATTTTAAAAGAAAGTAGCATTACTGAGTTGGAACTGCATCACCAAATAATTTGAGATGTAAGAAGTGATGGATAAATGTGTGATTCCTAAAACAATATACAAGAACCATCTGCCATATGATTATCCTTTAGAAAGACCACCAGTGTGCTGACTGTACGTTAGCTGTTTTCAGGTTCCATGACAACAGCTGTGAGTTCTCACATTGACGAATATGGTCAAACATATGCATTCATGGAAATGTTTACTTAAAGATTGTGAACCTGGGTTAGATATTGCGACCCAGGACTAACATTTGTGTCCTCCATCACCCAGTCAGGCACTTCGTTCAGCTTACTGCTATTAAAACTGTCCACATGATATAGGTGAGAGAAGCCAGCTGCTAATGTTAGCGTGAGGTCTTTCTTCCCCATCCATGCTCCCATCCATGAGTCCCCAATTTTATCATTGTTTCAATTTAACCTCTGACCTCACATGGGAAACTAAATAATGAATTCCATATTTCCCTGAGGTGGACCGCAGGACTGCCTGTTAGTGACCATCAATCAAAGTCAGCAGGGTAGAATGGCCACATGACTGACCACTGACTTGAACATAGTCTTTGACATGGATTATGAGGAGACATGCACACATAAACTGTTATACTACACCAGTTAAAGACATGGCCATAAGCTTCTGCCAGCTACAATTAAAAAAAAGTTTAATATTCTTATTAAACGGCATATCAGGCAGAACCGTACATTTCCTCCTTTGAGTGTGAAAATAGCCTTAATAAATATTATTTAAACACAGATAGTTGCTTATAGTGCAAACAAAAGACAGTGAAAAATTTATAATTACATTTTAAGCATGCACATACTCAGAGGTTTGTTACACCAATTCTCTAAGACAGTGATATCTTGTATACTCATCAGCAACATGCAGGTGTTTGTACAAAAAAATTACAAAATAAGGGAGCATTAATTGACATTAGGTAAACATTACTTAATGCACAGCTAGCAATAATTTGCTAATGTGAATTAAAATGATCAATTATTCATTACATTATAATTTATAGCAGGGGTGTCAAATACAAGGACGGGGGCCGAATCAGCCTGGCAAAGACTACGATCCAGCCCACTGGACTGCTCTGGAAAATGTGAAGGATAAAGAGGTTATTCATACCACACCAAAGTAGATAAATTGTGCTGATACATTTCTCTAATTTTCTACAGCAGCATTCCTCTCTCATGTAGAAAAACTGAGCTCTACTGATGAAATTTCACTCCTTTTTCTTATAAGAAAAGATATCTGAAAGATTTACTATGTAGTTAAATAGCCGAGTTTCAGATAAAAGTGGGTTATGATGTAAAATGAGTTTGACATTTCTAATTCAAATATTAAATGTTGTAATGCATGCCAGAGCGTTCAAAGCTAAGCCATTTTATCAGGTGATGTTTGTGGTCACGCTGTTTTTCTTCATGTAGAGGTTTCCCTGTTCCTTTATCCTTGCCTGGGCCTAAATTATTAGGTTTCTAATACTGTACACATGACAGTTATTTAATCACTTAAGTAAGTTTTGTGGCTATTAATGTAAAGTTGAAAAATCTTTTACACTTAATAAAAAAGTCCTGAGTAAAGGTTGCTTATAATAAATTACCAACTGATTTCGCAATAGGGATGACACAAACTTCACAAATGATTACTGGATACATCAGTTAACTGTTACTTAACTATTAGTTCATAGTTATTGGTGCATTAACTACAGACAGGGTTTAGCAAAATACTAATCATTGATGCAATGCAATGCTGTTATGTTAGTGAACCACAAACAGTAAAACATTTAAAAACACAAAAATATCACCTTCTTGCTAAGATCTCACACAAATCCCTCAGACTAAACCTGGAAGGAGATTTGATTTGTTATTTCTCATGTGCAGCAAAGATTTTCTGCAAATGCCAGTACTAGACAAGAGAATTCCATTTGGCAAAAAATGCAAAACAACAACACCATTATTAGAGGTGGTGGTAAGAAACATGTTTGCTGCAATTCCACTGTGTTATGCAGTCTAAAGCGGCAGGTGTATTTCTATAACAAAATCTTGCACTTTTGGGTGACAAGCACAGGTGTAAAGCAACAGAAAAGCAGGAAAAGATAGCAAAACTGAAGCAAACTCGTGGCAGATAACGCCACGCACAGGTGAGAGAGTGGGAATAGCAGGTATGTGTATTACATCTGAAATGACACCACTTTCATTAGTAAAGAAAAAAAAAACCTTTTTGAAACTATTGCCCTAGATAAGAACCGTGTGAAAAATCGATGTGGGAGCTCAGTTGTCAGTATGACGATGTGCTGACTAACTCTCTGAGGAGCGAGGCAGAGTGGGAAGAGGGTTTTAAGGACGCCCACTGGAGATAAGAGACCATTCACATGGGAACATTGGTAGTCCCCCTCTACCCCCCCTTTTTTCTAAAGTCACCAAATCTTTAGAGGAACACAGTTGAGTACTTGCCTACTTGCCTTCCTCCTGATTGAGACTAGGATGACAGCTTGGGGCCCAAAAGAGAGCACCGCTGACAGTGGGAAAAGGGGAACGGGACAGGCCGAGTAATCTTCTCCTAAGCCTTGACTATTTATCACGGAGGTAATGATAAGAATCAGATTTAAAGGTGAACCCTGAGATGGGTCAGAGCCTCACACAGGCAGTAACGCGATCTGCAGGAGAGCGCTGATAACCCAGGACAATACGGGGGGACGCCTGTCAGATAAATAAAACAAACGGTGCAGAGCTATAAAAGGGGGCCCACGTGGCATCTGCTTCACCAAGTAAATTCAATCTCGCTAAGAAAAGGAAGAGAGTGATGGCCAGGGGAGGGAAGGATAAGATACAGGAAGCAAAAGAGATGACTTATTTTAAAGGAGACCAAAGACATATTGCCAGAGGTGGGGGGAAAAAAAACAGTCAGTCAGGCATGATAGGGTGAGCATCATTGATGTGCAATGTCAACAGGAGTTTGGAATCCACTGTCTTTTTCTATAATTATTAAACAATAATCCCGAAAAAAAAAAAAGTTACAAAGTTCACTGCCTTGGTGAACCAGCTGTGCAAATTACCACTAGACCTAGGATTGGGGATTCACTTGGTTATGAAACATTATGGATGTAACTGCTGATGGTATAAATGATGTGCCTACATGAATATTGTTGTTGAATTCCTTAGGTCGGTGATAACTTTGTGTATCAAACTGACAAAAAAAAGAAGAGGAAAAGAAGAGGAAGAAAAATCGACAATAAAAAATGTAGTGCATGTAGCACAGCTGTGTTGTACTTGTCTAGACAACAAAAAGCCATGATGTGCGCTGGTTTTCATTACAATTAAAGACCAGTTTGATTTCACTGTGCAGCTTCAACATGAGACAAGGATCTAATCAGCGCAGAATAAAAACCTGCAGACCTCTTCGCTGCTCTGGATTGAATAATTCTGCTGCATCCAATTCCCAGCTTTAGCGTCAGCGATGGGCTGCTGGTGGGCGTCTTGAGCAGATTGCCCTCTGCTCGATCCATCGCCTGGTGAGGTCACTCAATGGCCTCGGGGACCCTGGCGTACTTCTCCTCTGAGGAACAACAGTGCTTTGACCTCTTGGAATATTCCCTTTCTACAGCGCGTGTGAGGTCATGTTTTCCACACCCTGTGCGTGGTCTGGTGTTTTCTGTCCTCAGTGTGCACTGTATCAACACAGGTCTGCAGTTATGAAAATATAGTCAAGCAGACACAAGCATATCCTGTGCCATCTAGCGAACAATAGTGGAAAACATGTCACTGATACTGTACAGGTTAGTCACTTGTGAGATAAAATGTCTGCATGGGCAGACTCTTTGTTTCTCATGAAAACTCAATAGGATTTGGAGGTGGACAGCCGCCTCCTACACAGTAAATTAATGGGCAGAGCTGCTGAGCATACATGACTGATGACTTTTATAGAGCACTCTGGAGCCCTGTTGCCACTGTCACCTTGGTGTCTCTTGTGGGTCTGAGACACTGGATCATGTCATCCAACACCAAGGAACCACCTCTGCATTACAAGAGATAAGGTAGATACCACAATGCTTCACACACTCCAGTTTTCTGATTACAAGCCTTATTTCAAACAAAGCACCTGTAAGCAATGCAAAATTTCCACTGTACTGCAGTATTTACCCTTATACATATACGGGAGAAAAATTATCAAAGGATGAGGATTTGTGGAGCAAGTTATTCTGCAGCATGTGCCCCTGCTTCTTCCTTAATCTAAAGGGAATGAAGCTGTTGTGGAAACTTTTGTACAGGAAGTGCATGGTGAACTTACTATTTCCTGTTTTTAACAATGCCCCAAAACATATTCCTGAAGTGGGCAAAAAACCTCCATCTAGTCCATTGGGTAGCTTAAATAATTCCGTATTAGTCCACTTACAGTACGTGCAAAAGCCAGGAAGTCAAATCTAAACACAGTGTGTGACTGTGATGACTCACTAGATCACACAACTATGAGGCTATGCTGTTTATATCTCCCATGAGGTAATGTCTTACTCATATCATCTAAACACACAATTATGATGCCAGCCATGCACAATCAGGATGTTAAAAGTTGTGCATTCATATGATTTGTAAATGAATCACACACACCATTAAAACAGATGGATGAAAAGCAGATTTTTCAGTTGTTTCTATTCTTAGTCTAAATGATTGTATGTCAGTTTAATACTTTTTACTAAATAATGTTCTTTTTTCAAAGTCTATTTTACTGTTTGATAAAGCCTCAAAATGAATAAAGAAAAACATTACGTGCAAAAAATAGAATTAATGAGAGTTTTACATGTGAAATAGACACTCTTTAAACCTTGTTTTAATGGTTATTTTCACACATTTTTACACTAGATGATGAGCAGTAACTCACTGCATGCAGCAGGCTGACAACTTGCTGTTTAGTAACAACAACAGTAAACAGATTCACACCAGCCCCCACCTCACATTCCACAACTTTTGATTTCCATGTGTGCTGGAAACTCGGTTCGGTCTTTGCCATATAATTGCACGTGCTTTTAAACATGTACACATATGCACCTACCACGCCATTGTTCTTCTTGTCTGTCAGTTGAAAGAAGTTACTTTTCTGATTCAGCAAGAGTTCCCTTTCTTATAACATCAGGGCTTCTCCCCTTTGCTCTCTGTCTCATTTCTGCTTTCTTCTCATTCCTCTTTCTTTGACTCTCTCAGACTCTTGTATGCTAGTGTCTGCAGCTGTATTTTTAATCAAGTGAAGGATCCATAGAGAAATGGGCATTTCTTTCAGAGCATTACATTCTTCCCCCTCCTGTCTGCGCTCATGGATCACTGGTTAGCTTAGAAATACAGCCAGCACAAAAGCAGCAGCTGACATGTGGAGCTTAATGGCAATAATGGCCATTTTTAAGCCCAATCAATCACATTTAGTGGACATCTCCATTTTTTGCCTGTGAAAAGGTATAAATAATAATAATAATAATAATAAAAAGGAAGAAAGAGGAGAGCAAAGTGTGGTTGGTGGGGGGAAAAACACCTCGGTAAATATTTTAACTGCTTATTAGGATTTGGAGCACACCACAAAAGGAGCATCTGTGCTCCACAGAGCAGACTGAAAGGAGAGACCCAGATGGTTCTTAGAACTAAACAGTGAAAACTGATCCATGAACTGGGCAAAGTAAAGACCATTTATTTAACTATTTATTTATTGTATGTGTGTGTCTGGTTCTGTATGGGAGTTTAGTTTACTTGGTCATGTGCAGATGCAGTTGCTTTTGTATGTGGGTGCACTGCATGCGTGTCTTTGATTGTGCAAAGGGATATGCAATGCTGAAATCTTAACATTGCAACAAAAAGTCCTAAGAGGACAGAATTCTATGGACAGCCCATAAAAAGTGCAATGAATACCTCAGTTTGTTTATCTTTGCAAGGTTCAGATATTTCAGTGTCTTTTCAGCTCTGCTTTTATGAGTCTCCATGACTTGTGGTGTGATTCTTAGACACGCAACACAGGGGGCAGAAGGAGGGGTTAGAGCCAGGTTGTCTTTGTACAACAATGTACTAATTTATAACCAAGTCACTGGCATTTTTTTTTCCCGCAATGGAGAAAAGAAACGCATGTCAAAATACTAAAGCAAAAAGTATCAGAATTAATACTAAGTGTGCTGGGAATGACTTGCTGAAAGTTCAAATTACTCCTACTTTGGCTCCGTCCTTCAGAATAATTAAGGTAAATGTAATAAGAGAGAGCAGAGAACATAGCTTTTCACAAGATAATATGGAAAATTTTACAGCTTTCATCCCTTCCTAATCCTCCCTGCTCTTTTATCTTGTTGGCTTTTTATTGGCTGAGCAGCTCCTGGGAACTTTACTCTAATAAAAAACAATCCTGAGGAATTTTCCAGAGAATTTATGCAGTATGCAAAAAGATGGGTATGTACTTTTTTTCACTGGACAGCACACATTACTGTTTTGGTTTTTAATCAGTGTAAATAAGTGTGTGGGGGGCCTGTAGCCTGGCTGGTTTCAGTGATAATTACAGAGAATCCACTTTGCAGCAGAATGTGATGAGGATCCTGGGTGTAGTAAGCATTACTGAGGTTTGAAGAACTAAGGTATAGTAAAGATTTGATCATTTTACTGAAATGTACTATTTTGGGTAAAATTCTCAAAAATGAGTTCTTAAAAACAACATAAAAAATGCATGTATATAGATGCAACGAGGGGTAAAATGATTAATGCCATTTCTACTTTGTTTTATTTAGTTCTTCAGAGGTCACACTTGAATCTTTGTCCAGGTATTACATTACATTTCATTTGCAATAGCTCTGTTCATTTTCAAAATCAAACTCATAAAAGCATCATATAAGCAATAACCGAGAAGAGCCCTCGTAGAAATTTACATATTAATCCAATGTTAAAAATCCCCTTCTATTAAAACTTTTACTGCCTAAAATAAAACAGAAAATGCTTCATGACAAAATGAATCTGTCCTCTGCCAAGATTGTTCTGAGCAAGCTGAATTTCTATATGCATAAATTCCCTTCCAGCACAGTGAGGTGTTACAGGCATTGCTGTAAAGAAACATCTCCCTGACTACATGTTCCACCAGCCACTCTGAATATTCGTGCTGCTCAGGGGGCAAAAAAACTCTCAAGCTCCAGATAGTCACTTGAACTTCCTCTACATGAGCTGTGAGTTACACATCAGCAGCAGGGTGACACCGAATTTCGCCTGGAAGATTATGAAATGGCACTCAGCAGTAAGACTGAGGAGGTATTTCTAAAGGGGCTGTTTAAACAAATCAAAGTCATTTCTTAGATATTTATGTGTATTTAAAAGGAATAAATTTAAAAAGAAACAAAATAAAACTGAACATATAACTTCAATGCATAGTCAGAGTACAAACTACATTATCTGTCCTTTCGTAGTCTCTTCTCCATATTTCTTTCTAAAATAAAATGCATTTTATGTCGTCACCAAAATGCTCTTATAGTTTTACACAGGAAGTTATCTTTACCACTTTCATACTCTCTTCTAAAGCGTTTTAACTAACGAAATTTACCTTGTTGTGACGTCACAATTCCTACTCACAGATGTGCTTTAATCTCAAATTTTAAGTGTACAAAGCTCCTCTTCATTTTCAGTGGATGAATTTTAAAACAAAGTCTTCAAAGTTGAGAAACAATAGTTAGCAAAGTGAAACTCAAACATTCAAGAAATATAAAAATCATTGGAGTTGTTTTGGCTTTTTTAGTTACTATTACTTTAATTACTGTAAGAGTTCAATGTCCTCGAATTGAAGAACTTTATCTTTACGCTAAAACACATATTTCTTATTGGACTTGATAAAAATGCTGACACAATGGCCTGTGCAGATGTGCAGACTTAATTAGTATTAACTGGGAGAACTAGTTAACACTGCTAACACTGCTAACACAAAAAATGACTGTAGGCCAGAATCTAGCCGAAGAGCAGAAGTTCAGAAACCACCTGGGGTTAGGATGGCCAGACCTCATGTGCCTCTGCTGTGTAAATAATCCAATTATAGCTGCTCAGCACTAGACTGATGTGAAACTGATTCATTCATCATGTGAACTGACAAGCCCAGCTCTGCGGCTGCATCCTCCTCCTTCCTAGTTAGGCCTTTTTCCTTTTCTCTTCTTAAGCACACCCACAATGTTTCTGACAAGTCATGAGGAGAATCCACAGAACAGCTGCTACCCCTGTTTGATAATGATTCCCCCCCCCCAAACCATGTTTCGGGGAACATCAATATTAGCCAGCAAAACAGCCAGTCACCACTTTAGTCATAATTTATTGTCTTATATGCAAATTAAAGAATGATTAAATATTTTCTCCTCTCTTGTGCAAAACTGGTTTTCTTTAATAATCAGCTGAGTTTATTTTCCAGGGTTCAAATTCAAAAATGATAAAGGTGACAAAGGTCATATATCTCCTTTCATAAGGTGACAGATGTGAACTGAAGCAGACCAGTTGAGCGGCTAGACTCTTTTACTACAAAGCCATGCAACATATGCAGCATTCGGTTTGGCATTGTCTTGATGAAAAAAAAAAGCCTGACCTTAAAATATTTGCACAGCAGCAGTTAATGCTATAAAATGTGAAAACATTGTTCAGATATATGTCATCTTCACAGATGAGCCAGCACGTGTGTCATGGATAGTGGCTTTTATGGAATTATGTTTGTGTCAAATGTGGCGCGTCAGGTAAAACATAACACCCGTTTTTCACAAAGTGACCTATTCAAGTGAACTTTGAAAGCGGAGCTATCTGCGAGAGCGTGACTCTACTGCAGCGATCTCCAAGCAGACGCTCTCACACACATGATGGTTTCTTCTTCTGTGTGCTTGGCTGCTGAGTTCTGGTGTGCTGGATTTACATGCACAGAATTTGACTCCCCGAGTGGCTCTGAATATCTCTGCCTGCGAAATGAAATTAATTGAACATGATTATTTTTTATCTTTTTATCAATAATGCCATATCATAGCTTTGAATTGTGTCCCGATAATGAGCAGAATTGCCACTTTCCTCTTTAGCCTTGGGAACTTCTTTTGTACGGTGAGTAAGCTCAGGCTTAGGGATAATCTGAGGAGTATAACCACTGGCTCCTTTGTTTAAAAAGAAAGAATGTCACGGCAGGCCAGAGATGATGCCAAATGTAGCAAAAAAAAAAGAAAGGTTGGTGAAGACTAGTAGCAAGACAATGAAAAGGATTAGGTAAAATGCTGCAAAACAGATTTTCAGTGAAATCAAATAATATTCCTTTTGTTCAACAAATCTATCCAATGCTTACAATGACAATAAACTGGATGCTGATGTTGATTTCAAATGGTGATGATTTTTTCATGACTCACAGCTCAGTTTTTACATAAATTACTTTATATCAGGATTAAAATGGGCACACCTGCACACATTTTTTATTTTGACTTAACTATTTTGGCGTCCCAAAAAACAAAACAAAATCCAGTTTGCAAATGACAGCCTTTCGATATTTTATTATAAAATCTCTGTGTGCCTCTGTGATCTAGCTGGCTTGTGTACAACAACTGCTAAAAAAAAACCTCACCGTCTCCATCCACCTCAGTTTTATTAGTTAGTAGCCAGTCTCTTTTTTTTCTCCCACAAGCAGACGCCTGTAGCCTCTCAAGCAGCTGTGTCTCCTATTGTGGTGTATCACACTAATCTGATTATAACACCCTGCAACAATCAACAACGACAAAACAGGCTCTGATATACGTAATTGTAATCAAATTTGACAACAATAACAAATGGAAGGGCCTGCATAAATCAGGATGGTATTGTGTACCCACTGGGGCTGCAACACTATCGAGGAGCTTTACTGAACCCAACAGAGGAGGCGAAAAAGCAATGTTTGGTTAGTGACACTGGCTTCCTCAGAGGGACTTCTGCATTACATTTAAGTCCCTTACACACACATACAACAATATCTTCTCTGAGATTGAAGCGTGTAATGAGAGCCAAAATAAAGAGATGCTTAAAGTGTAGCCCGGCACCCACAAAGACTTCCTCAGTGTGGCATATAATAGGGCCTGACTGTGGGACCCTTCCACATCATTCCACCCCCACATCTGTGTTATTAATGTAACACTGCCATACTGGGGCTGTGACTCTTCCTCATACTGCTAAACGTGTATTTAAAATGACCCCCTTCTTCTTAACAGATAACCTGGCTACAAAATTATTACAGAAGAAGACCACAACCATCCATCTTCACTCTGTGATGAATGACAAGTTTCTTGTATTCAGACCCTTTAGTACAAGTGACCATTTTCATTTTGCACAAAAGAACACTGAGGACATTAAAATGCATCTCTGCCATGGTTAAAGTGGCATGCTATTGACCCGTGTCTGTTCGAGCTTTATTCTTGCCTGTTTTTACTGTTTGTAATTTTTCTGGCGCTGACACCAACCTCATGGTCGTATAAATCACATCTCTTAAAGTGCTGACGGAAACACAGCCTGGTGTCACAGCTTGATTGGTGTTCAAAAGGGAGGAGAAGGGAATATCGGCAATGAGACCTGTGGATTCACAGAGATATCTCTTCCCAGTGCCTTATGGACCATTAACTGCCTATCAAAGGCCCAACAGGCTCTCCTCTCTGATGTGCTATCAGTGTAATAGAGAGGCATTCAATCACAAACAATTCTCTGAGCAATGTGGCTAACTCTTCCAACCATGATATGATCTTTCAATATAATGTTTCACTTCTGGCCATGTGTAATTAGCTTAAGCAATAACTATGTAAGCAAACCTAAATTATATATATATATACACACACACACACACACACACACACACACACACACACACACACACACACACACATATACATATATAAAATTTGTGTCTAATTCCAGGTGCGTCTGGTGTTTTCTGTTTGACTAATACTGTTTGTGGCCATTAGCTGGCGTGCATCATACAAAAAGTCCCATAAATCGTATTTGCCATTCTTAGAACCAGAACAAGAGCTCAGTAGTAGATCCTTACACAGTGTCCAGCATTTTCTATAATTACCATGTTTATTGGATTTTTATTTTCACAGTGACAAAAGGGCCATCTGCCTGCAGCAGCTCTGCAGTCAAGCTTTAAGATCAGCTGGGAAACTTACTTGGAAATGGATCAAAGCACTCCTACTCCACCCCTCGCTCCAGTTCAAGAATATTCAGAGCTAGTTATCCCCTTCTCAAGCACAGCTCATCAGTCAATGTATTTTAGAAGATGCAGTAACAATACATGTAGCCACACATTCTTATTCGTGCTTTCATTGTATTCTGTGATCTTTGGGATGCCCCAAAAAAACTAACTATCCATTGCATGACTGAATCGCATCACAGGGAAAAAAACACAACAAAACAAAAAACAACTTTACTAACATTAAGGGTGTTTTTTTCACGACACTTGGCTTCCTACCTCAATAGCATTGTATAAAAAACCACCTCAACAACTGTGAACACATGGTTAGCACAAATATAGCTTTGAGTGTGTAAGGAATGATGGCAGAATTTTTCTGATGCATTGTTTACCCAGTATGTGATTGGACACCTTATCAATTGTTCCATTACCTCACATGCAACGATCTGGATAACAGTATTTTAACACTCATCTCAGTTGGTGTCTGTCTGGGAGACACGTTAAGACAAGAAACACAAAATCAATGATAAGAACACTTCAAAGTTTGCTTGGGAGCTGTCAGGAAACCTAGGTCAAATTGAAGTTGTTCTAAGCATTTGTTTCATCCCACTCAGAGCCCCAGATGGGTGGAGTCTATCACATTTGAGAAATTGAGTAAGAGTTTTGTAAATCGTTAGCTTCATAGCATAAGTGCCTAAGTCATTTTTTTTGTGTTTTCGGAAAACAAGAAAAAACTAATTTTCTAAATATCACATGCATATTTTTACATATCACATGCAATTTGACCAAAAAATGACTTAGGCACTTATGCTATGAAGCTAACGAAATGCTTTCTTGAGATTTGTTTTGAGTTTTTTGTATTTTCTCACATGGAAACATTATTATTTTGATAATTATGTAGGGCTTTGCGGTAAACTTTTTTTTCTTTCTTCTATTACAAGTGCTAGCTTATACATAACTATAGTATTTGACGCGATAAGCATTAGTATGTTATTGCTGAAAATGAATGCCACCTCCCTGTCCCAACTGGCTCATCTGTGTCACTGAGGTGCCCCCTGAATCAGAGAGGTGAGAGGCCTGTTAAAAGAAGCTCCGCTGGGAACAAGGAAAGTGGAGAGACTACCTCCTTTCCTCTCTCTCACTGGGATCGTATTTCTGAGGGTTATCAAGCGGCTCATTTAAATGAGGGCTGGTCACAGCAGGAACCAGCTGAACAAAGTTACTATTACCAGCGCCTCTCCTGTGCTGCTCTCACTCTCCTCTAATTGAGTTTGACTGCATTTGTTTAAATCCACAGTGGAAGAAAGAGAAAGGAGGGTGGAAGGGTGCAGTGAAACTGAAGTGTGTCAGTTTGTCCAGACACGGTGGCACTTTAGAAAAAAGGGCCACCACTGGGCTTATTAGACAAAGGATTTTTAGGGAGGGTGGTGGGTGGTGGGGACAAGGCTTGGTGGGTCACAGAACAGGCCTAGTCAGTCAGTGATTGGAACAAGCCAATCCTGGTCTCTGCTTGCACATGCACAATCACCTCTGGTGGTCCCAGCTCATTTCCTCAGTCAGCAGGAGCACTAACGCGCCGTGTACGGCAGTGCATGGACACCCACATAGGCATGTAACACATGAACATGTACACGAACAGCCCTAATCCATTACCAGTCCCAAAGTTACCAAGACACTAAGTTGTTCAGTGCTGAGCGTCAAGGATTGTATGATTACCCTGCACGTCCCTTGAGAAGAAACTGGCTTTGATGTGAAGTATAACAACATTTGACACCAGTATAAAGAAAGTTAGAGGGCATTAACAGCTCAATATGTTTGAATCAGCAGCTTTTTTCCTCCCAAGGACAACTCTGACCCTTTCACATATACTAAAACTAAGGCCATACAATTCAACACAGTCACCCTCTCTGACATACTGCAAAGTCAGATAATTCTGACCATGAACTAACATCATTCTGAGGTAACCGGGGACAAAGCCGATCAAATGCTGTTTAAATGTCAGCCATCCGTACTTCCTGATTCACATAAACAAAGACAAATGATAACTTTAATGGCCAGCTACTTTTTCAAGCATGTTTCTTCCCCTCTTGACCACACTTTGCCTCGCATCACGCTAAAAAGGGATTCCTTGTAAATTTTATTGCAGCAGTGTCAAAAAGACTCCCATCGAAGAAGCAGTAAATATTCTAACAACGTCTAGATGCAAGGCCATTCCTGCTGGCTCCAGGCACTGAATTAGACCGGCCTGTTTCTAGTTAGACAGTCATTAAAGAGATCTTACAGCCACAGCAAATGGTTTCCTGTCCTGAGTGCTTAACTCCTGTAGTAGGAAATGTCCTAGGCCGTAAAGGGTGAACCAAACTTCCTGAACATTTTTTAAAGTTACCACAGAGGGCATGCGGCGTGTTCCGTCCATTCGATGTGGCCAATCAAACAGGACCCTGCTTGACCCTAACATGACATTGACCGTTTAAACAGGTGGTGTCCATTTATTGGACCAGCATTGTGTTTAATATGGGAATGACAGGCTTATTCACTCGCCGGGGAAATACTCAATCTGGTATGAAAAAAAAAATAACACCTGGAAAAAGGAAAAATAAACAATGGAAGCTTCATTGCTGTACAAATATCATTCATCAAGGTAGAGATGGATACTTTTTAAGTGTTTCCTCTTTAGGTTCAAGCAACTTTGGGTTTGATTTCTAACTGGTGTTTGTGGTGTTCTACCAGATTAACATATTTCATAGGAGAAGTGCAAAATTGCTTAGAGTAACTCCCTTCCCATCTCTCTTCCCTTCTAGCAGCCAGTTTGTAGGCAGTACACTCGCTCCCTAGAGAATAAAGGTGTTGAGACCTGAGAGCCAGGGCACCTGCTGACTCTACTCCACAGGTGACTCTGTCTTTATTTGAAAAACAAGGTTTCTTGTTCCCAGCACCTTCAACTAGAGTAGAATCCTCGCCTGCCAGACAGAATGCATCATCTATTAGTCATGTGGAAACACGTTCGGCTTAGCTGAATGTATAATGCAGCACCGAGGCGGGGTTTAATGTGCTATGGTTTGTCGGGCCATGCATATGTCTCCATGCCTGAGGCACAAAGTTGAGACAAAGAGCAAAAATATGATATTACAGCATCAGAGGGATGGGTGACTAATATCCTAGGAGATAAGCACTTGCATGACTTTTATGAATCAATGCACTCAAGAGTCAATAAAAGTATTGTAAATGTCAAGTTAATAGCTAGCTGCAAAAGGCATATACATTTTAAAAGGAGAAGATGAACAATGCCCGTGTTGTAAAAGATGTGGGGTTGTTGGCAGGTCAGATTCTTTAAGTCCATTAATGTTCCTTACCCCATGTTGAAACTCAAGAGATATGAACATACAAGTTACTTCAGAAAGAAGAAGCATAATGTGACTGTCATTTTCGCAGCAAGGTCTTTAACAAATAGCTACTTTGGCTCAAAAGTACTCTAAGAGGCTAAGTCAAACACAAATAATATGAGGATAGGAATGATGTACATGAGAAACATACTATCATGAAATATAATGCTGGCTGTTAAAAACAACCACCTGACATCTGCAAATAACTTACATGCATAGGCATATAAACACATATGTTATAGTGTTGCACTGATTGTGGCAGTGTCAACAACAGCAGATATGTAACTCCAGAGCACAGCACTAGTAATGATGCTGTCCAGTCATTAATCACTGGCTCTAGAGAAAACAGAGAGTTCACTCATGGCAGAATCAGCCTGGCCCTGGGATGGAGATTAGAGGCCTAATGAAAGCAAAACAAAGCTGGACATGTGAAATTTATTGGCACATTTAGAAAAGCAGCCCCAGAAGGACACTGCCACCAATAATCATTTCAGAATCCCAGTCAAGTGCCGTTTCCTTGGCCAGACGCAATCTAGAGAGGGGATATTTGTGGAGTGGCTGAACAAACACTGATTTGCTGGTATCTCCATCTTTCCCAGCAGCTGGGAAGGCGGAGGGAAGGCAGGTCGCTGGTGTGCTGGCTGACGCCCCGCCTCACTGCAGTCGACTTCTGGGAACAACACTCTCTGTCCTCCTGGCTCCTCCTATGACCCAGTATGCTGTAGTACACTGCAGCTCACTATCTGCCGCCTCCGACCTCTTTCCTCTTTGTGCCACGCATCCCACTGGCTGCCTAGAGTTACCCACAAAGAGGTGGGATTACAGATTCCCATTTCACATAGTTTACAGCATTGCAAACATACACATGCTATTTTATTTTATTTACTTTTCATTTTGATAGTCATTCATAAGATTAAAGAGGTTAAAATGTTCGACATACAATGTTGTAAACATGTAATATAACCGGCCTAAATGTGACTTTTGTTGTGATTTGGCACTGTATACATAAAACTGAATAGAAAGTCTTTAAAAACTTTGTAAAATGTTTTAATTTAGAAATATAATACATGCAATATGATGCAAAATAATACACTGTTATTTAATTGCAAAGTTTTTGTAAATCTGTCCAAAATACAGGGGCATGAATCAAGATAAAAATGAAGATATTTGCCTCAATGGCATGTTGCCTAATGTGTACCACATGCAGCAGGCTGGGAGGAAGAGGAAATGGTTCTTGAAATGACCATTGTTCTAATTCAGAGCCAATCTGGAGATAATGACACCAACATCAATAGCAGACAGTCGATTCACGGATAACATCTTTTTCCCTTTCGTAGTGCTGTTATCAGCTCGGGGATTAACCATTTTGACGCAGGGGTTATGACCTTGTTGCTGTGATTGTTTATGATTTTAGTCCTTGAAGCTGTGGCTAAAAATCCATACGTCTAATTAATTCACGAGAACCGCATTCAAACACAGCCTGTGTGAAGAGGCTAGTTAAAGTTATGTGTGCCGAGCCACAAAGCTGCGTTTTATTCAATGAATAAACATGAGGACGTATAAAAATGTTATTATGCCTGACTAATATGGACAAATAATGCTGGCACACAAAGGAATCCAGTTACAATTTTGACAACATTTGGATGCAAGTTGAGTCTGTCAGGGTGAAACCAGTGAATGACTGGAATAGTATCCAGGTTTTTCAATCTGTTACATGTGCAGTAATTACAAGTCACATTTTGTAAAATCACTTCATTAGTTCCTTATTCACTGGTGTGATGTATGTGATCTATGTGTTGTCTTGACGGTCAGTTGCTAGCCTGTATTTGTTTCTCTGTGTACACTAAACTGGACTCCATGGTAACCACTAATTAAGGATGATTCCTACTTGTGCCCTTTGCCCTTGGTAATTTGACTTTTTCATCCTTATTCTCTCTGTGTGGTGTAATGCTACACTACCCCACTGAACACAGTTTAAATTATTCACCTATTCAAAATGGGCCTCTGGGTGCATGAGGCCTGACTGACCTCTAACCTTTGTGACAGGAATAGGTGTATTCCTCAATGAGGAGTGTTTGCTGGAGGTTGCTGTCTGTAGCTGTGTGAAAATGGTTGCAAAACCTCCTCGTCTTTGCTTTAGTTACAAGCAGATTGCTGTGGTTGCCCTAAATCTGCACGAAAGACAACATATTGTTTGCAAACACACCAAGCACTTTGCAAGCAGCTGTAAATCTTGAAAAGATGTTAAGATATTAAGAAGATTTGCCTCTAAAGGAAAGGTTTTGCCTTACCATCATAAACATAAAATGCACAGCTTTACTTCTCAGTTTGTGTTGTACATTTCAGTTTCACAACCGCTCAGTGTTTGCAGATAAAAGCAAAAGACTAAAGCAAATGCAAAGATGTTATCAGTGCAGCACAGTATATTTCTTTGCGGCAAATTTTACTTAGAAACTGTCAGCAACTTCCAACGACCAGGGGAATTGGGGACCAACAACCAGTGGCTACCAGCGGTCACTGATAGGTCCCTAAGCCTGTGTTGTTTAGGTCTAAGTTTAGCAGGTTAATCCTAAAATAAACTATTCCAAATAGGTCATGGTGAAATGATGAAACACAGATTTAAAAAAAGACAGTAAACTGGAAAAAAATTATTTTAGCCAAAAGTTTGGTTAATACAGCTATACAAAAAAGTGGCTCAAAAAATCACAAACCTGTGAAAGTGCATCAATTTTCAGTAAGACAAAGTGTTTATAAACAGAGAAAATTCAGGAGTGCAAACTACTCTTGCTCATTTAAAAAAGTCAAAAGTAAGAACTGTTTTTTGCAAACCATGCATGTTGTTTGGAGGCCAAATGGCACTGCACATGTACCCCAAAGCTTCATCCTAACTGTGAGGCATGAGCATCATGGTTAGGGACTGCAGAATGGCTGAGAAAAGCATGTTTTTGAAACAAATCCTAGTCTAGAATTTAACACAGCTGAGATTCTGGAGATGCCGTGGCAAGGCCTAAAAAGGGCTGCTCAATCAAGGCATTGTGCTACTCTTATAAGCAGCTATAGAAAACATCTTATTAAGGCATTTCTGCCAAAAGGATATTTTAATGAGTCATTACATTCCAGAGTTCATAATAAGTGGATACTCCCTGTGTTTAATAAAGACATGAAGAGTATAACTACTTGTTTGTTAAATTTTGACTGTCAATAATTATGACAATGATCAATAAGGAAGTGATGCAAAAATGTTTCCCAAAGGGTAAAAAAAAGAATTCTTTGGGATATAGAGTGGGGAGTAAAAGAAAAAAGGCCTTTATTTTTTTCTTTTTAAGCTGCTCTTTTTCTTGACCAAATTAAAAACATGGCCCAATTCCATGTCTGCTCATGATCATATGTCTGTGTGTATTTAATTGCTGCTTTGTCAAACAATTACAGCTGGACAACTACTGGTGTTGCACTGACCCAAAGGTCATTTTATTCAACACTGCAAAACAGTAAAATACTAAAAAAATGAACGTGACAGAATACCCATTGAGAACAGATAAAATTCTCCTGAAACAAAACGAGGGGGACTAACAGCCACTGGTGTATAAATGAATGTCGGTGTCTAAGCTCATATGTTTGTTTCTTGGCAGTGCACAGACTTGAAATACAGCAGGGTGCCACCGCTGACACACAGACACTTTGACCTGCAGGCTCTAATCCCTTTTGAAAAAGACCAAGCACCAACATCGGACCATATGTTTGGGGGAGCACAAGAACTCTCCTATGCTATTTTAAGTGGGCAAGAGAGATGAAAACATTTTGCCAGCCTCTCGTCCCCTGCAATCGGATCAGTCATCAAGTCATCCTGCGAGCAGAGATGAGAAATCTCAGAAGAAGAACAAGAACACACACACACGCATGCTGACACGTGCACACACGCACTCACACACACACACACACACACTTGCACTCATAGCACAATCAGGGACAGAAAAGTAAATTACATAAAGAAGACATATGTCATTCTGATTCCTCTCAAATTGTGGATTACTGCCCCTGATTAATCACTCTTTAATCTGAGTGCTGAATTTATGTCCCCCATCACAGAGAAATAAGCTTATTCCTCTCTAGTAAAGGACCATGATTATTTCTTTCTTCTCCCTGAGCTATTTTTAATTGCCCGAGGATTGCAACTCAATTATCTGTGTGTCAGATGATTATCTCCCGGTTTAATTTAATCTTCATTACGCCCAAGTCATATTTCAATTAAACAGGCTATCATAGCGTTAGCACGTACTGTACTTAAACCTGTTATTTCTTCAGTTAATATTGTGCTAAGAGCTACCGTGAAGGGTAACAGATGTCATGATTATGCACTTCCTCAACATATTTCACACTTGTCTGTGCTGGTGGTATGTCAAGACCTTAGTATGCAGTGATATTAATCTGATTGCAATATCCTTCAGATGCCATGTATAACAGTGCCACAATCTGCACAGGCCTCCAGTTAACGGCAAAACACAGAAAAGCACGAGTGAGCTAGGAGGAGGTTCAAGCACTGCTCGGCACACTTATAGCACCTCACCACTGTGACCTATTCTACTGTAAGAATCCAGCGTCATTTCTCTAAAATGCAAGGCAATTTCAAATAAATATAATGTTATATATATAATTTTTTAAGCAGAAGTGCACAAGCTGCCGTGCAGTGAGCATGATGCCTTTTTTTCATGTTTTGTTTTTTCTTTCTTTTTCCTGTCACCTTGTTATTTACAGTGATTGATTGTGATGTTTAGTACAAAGGATTACTGGGCTTTGCGCTGGATTAACTCAAATGTTTAGACAAGGTCAAATGCTATTGTAACAAAGTACAGTTGTGTTTTGAGATATTTTAGGGGCTTTACTAAAAGCTCAGTCACACCTGTTGCCGAAGACATTAAGCACCACTATTTGACTTTCATGCAATCAGTCAAGAAAAAAAGTTTAAATTCTGACTTCATCCACCACAGCACTGCCAACTGGAACCATGAACCACAAGTGCATTTAATTTGAGCTGTAGACATGCGCCCTATTACTGTTACAATCTCATATTTCTAAAATTCACATTTTATAAAGCAATTCCTGTATTCTGGCTTCAAATAAAACATTAAAAATTTGTAAAATAAAGCTAAGGTCCAAGAGCTTGTTTTAGAGCATGTGGCTGTGTGTGTGATTTTTGTATTCCTCTCTATTTCAGTAAGTGTCTTTTTAAAGAAATAGCAAGGACATAGTATTAACTCATAAACATTTATCATCTTTAAAAGATACGATGCTGGAATGTAATTGATTGAATGTTTCATTTTTATTTATGTCAGAATTATTACATTATTGGTCCTTGAACTCTTTCCACATTTTGGTTTTTGTCCCTCTTTGCAAGGTCTTCTTATCTTAGGAAAACAGCTTTCATCAAAGATCCTCTGTATCATTATTTATAATAAACAATGTTATCACAGCAGTTGGATCTGTAGTGACTCTTATCTGTCTTTACAGTATAAATTCTAGTTTTTCATTGAAAAGAATGAGAGCAAGAATATAAATGTTAGACAAACATAATTAGTGTTGTTGACTTGGAGATCTGTTATTCAGAGATGGATTATGGACAGAATCTGCTTTTTGTACAGCCTGATCTCCTCACAGATAATCCATGTATTTTTCTTCCAAGGATAAGAAATCCTAATCTCACAATAACACTGCTGCTGCAAAAAAAATATTATATGCAGCACAGTCATGCTGTATACTATATCACTTTATATGAGAAAACAACTGAACATACGATGTTTTTTCTGGGTTTTTTTTGTTTTGCCTTTGTTCCTCCGAAGGTTTTACTTTTGTGTGTGTGTGCAAACTTCACATTTTATGGAAATGTACCACTCCAAACTACTCAGAAAAGTTGAGCTATCTGGTCTTTAAACGCAATCAAGGAAAGCCAGCCAAGTATGTCTCCACATCTAACCCAGCATGATAATGCACTAACCCTGTTGCCAGTTCAATGAATCCAGACACTGGCTGCCTGAGTTTCCTCCTGCTAAGAAGGGAGAATAGATTACCAATAGCTCAGGCAGGGAGGCAAACAAACATACAAATAAGCTGCACTCAGTCGGAGAACGCCTAGCAATTAAAGCAAAATGCCTGTGATGCCCACCCGATAGGAAATGTGTGGGACACGCACCAAATGTGCAGAGCAGACCTGCCAACCGGCCCACATTGAACGGAAGAGCTCCGGGGCAGACTGTCAGACATGTAGGAAACATGCAACCTAAAATCTTGAATTAGTTATATCAGAAACCAAGGATGTGGTAAAGAGCTGAATGAAATTATTTAAAAAATCATATTATCAGATGAATCTATCGATAATAGCTGGACAGAGTGCTGGCCATGTTTTGAGGAACTATCTGAATCAAAAGAAAACTAAGAGACTCATGCTTGTCTTTGGCTAGTATAAAACAGCACCTGACCGATGCCCTGAAACAAAATTTACCAGCTAATGGATGCTGTGTGGTGTTCTAACTGAATCTGGGAAGTATTTGAAGTTGAGCTTGATAATCTCTGCAATCTCAAAGGGATATCCTGGCGACTAATTATTTTAGAATCAACAGTAATATGAATAATATGCGTGAGAGGCCTAGGGCACATTGGCTACACTGAACACTGTGTGCAGCACAACAGTGGGCGGAACACCCACACAGACACCTACACAAACACAGCACGTGCACACACACACACACACACACACACACACTTTTCCACAAACACGCAAGCAGTGTGTGGTTAAAAAAAAAAGAGTTATTTGCTTAGTCTGCTGATATTTACCAGAGCTGGGGGTGAGTAGATGACAGCTGAGAGTTAGCAGTGGAGGACAGGAAACACAATGAACTAATCTCATTTGCAGACAATAACGCTTGAATCCCAGAGTTCTGAAATCAGTGTTTACGTGTACATACGTGCTTCTTTGCATGAGTGGTGAAGCAGCGTGTCTGTTTGGTGTTTGTTGGTGTGGACAGACAGGACTGTATGTCTTCTCCCAAAGGAATGGACAAAGAGGTGGACGGGGGTGGGGGATTGGGGCTGGGCTGGGGGGGTGCTGCTGGTGAGTGGGCAGGGAGCAAAGGCAATCAGGGATTATTGCCACTGACAGGGCTGCACCTTGATGGGCTAGGTGCTGCATTGTTTGTCACCTAACCAACCTCAATCAATCAATCATCTCCCTCAGTCCGCATCACCAATCAATCAGCTTGGCGTTGCACCCACAGATGGTCCTTCTTTGCTTCACTGCCTGACTTGGGTTACAAGTGTCACAGCACCAAGTAAGACCCAAATCAGAGCATTTCAGACACTACTCAATATTAAGTTAGTAAGTGATGAATTTTAATGTGGTCCTGCTGGAATCTAATTGTAGGAAATGCTTTTTTTATTCATGTAATTTTTCTTTCATGACAAATGAATAGTGCAAAACCAGGTGCACCACAGCAGGTAATTACCCCTAGTGATAAACAATAATGGGAACTGCACTTTTCTAACAACACTTGGGTTAAATGTAATGTTTTATGTTTGCATGCTGTTTGCAGAGTGTCTTGGGCTTCCTCTGTTTCATCTTACATGTATTTTTGGTGAATATTTGCTTGTTAACTCCTAACACATGTACTGTAGCTCAGAGGCATTATTCAAACAAAGTCTGTGGAAAATCTTAGGAAATGGCTACAAGTCAAAGATACGTGTGATGGTAAGTTTCACCTCAAATGTTATCAGTGAGGGACTGAAAAAAAACAAATCCTTCCCACACCTTGCAAGAAAATTACTATCAATGTTACACATTTAATGAATAACACTTCTCTGAGGTAATTTTTACACAATGGTTGGCTTAGCAAACGAACTGTTGTATATTTAATTTGTTTGAAACAGACTGAGTCAGGATCTAAAAGCTGCACTATCTACTGCAGGCTGCAACTATCAAGTAACAGAACGTGCAAAGAAGTGTGATCGCTCAGAATAAAATTACGCTGCATTCACTCATCTAACTTTATATGTAACTGTGGAATTAACAACTATATTTCTTTTTCTGACTTTGTCCAGAATGGGTGCAAACATATTGAATGACCACCTCCACATTCTTTTTTGTTATTGATCATCTGCATGTAAGGTGTGTTTCATCTGATGATGGCTGCCTCTCTCCCAGAGCCCCAACTAGGGCTGATGTTTCTTTTTTCAGCACATTAGGTTGCAGCCTTAGGGATGCTGTGACCAGTGGATCAATGGCTCTCGCGCTCTTGTCACCATTCATTTGGAGTGAGCGAGCGCTGGCTCCAGTCCTCGTCTGCCGCTGGCCCTCCTTTCACCTGGCCTCCTCTCTCTCCCTGAGCTCCCCTGACAGCTGGCTGCCACAACCAGCAGCAGCCAGACAACAAGTCCTTGGGCTCCACGAACGCATACACGCCCTCCGCAAACACACACGACTTCACCGAGTGGCTGTGGTGCATCTGGATGCTGACGCCACACACACCCACTTTTTCTCTTGCTCACACTCCCCCTTCCCGACTGTTTCTCTACCCCCTTCTACTCGTCTGTCTCTGTTGCTCTCACTCTCTGTCTGGATTTTTCAGCCTCTTCCTCTGGTCTCTGGAGTCAGGAAGGAGCAGATCATCTAGTTGGAGGGGAACCAGCTGTGGGCCAGAGTGGCTCCGACATCAGCTTACACCCGTGATCCAACATGCAACCACTTCTCCTGCTGCTCCTCCTCTAGGTAGTTCTGACTCTATTCACATGACGAGATACAACCCAGTCCTCAAGTTAGAGCATTGAATAAGACAAAAAAAATTCAATGGGGAGTTTATTATCATTTATAAATCTTTCAAATGATCAAATATGATGTAGAAGAACAAAGTGCATTTAGAATACAAAATTAAGTTTTCAACTTCTGGTATGTGAAACCAAAGCAGATCAAGCTGCTTTTACTGCAACATTAAAACTGTTTACTATTCAGGAACAACAAGCACTCCTAAATATCCCCAGTAGTTATTGTGCCCTTGTGCTACAGAACATATTGCACTGTATGTAAAAATGAACAAACATCGGCTGGGCGTCAGCCATCGACGAGGAGGCTTGTTTTATCGCCTGTACTTTATTACAGTTTGCCATCTGCACAGAGGTATGTTAATAGCTAGCTGCGACTATTTACACATATGAAAAAGTACATCCATCTGCCATGTTCCGCCATTCTCACATGAATCAGTCCTGCCTTTCCCGACGAACAACTGCTGTTTATTCACAAGGTGACAGGCAGCACCAAAGCCTGGCGACACCTGCACCTTACATCCTGCCGTCTGACATATGTGAACCTCTCACACACACGTGCACGCACACACACACACACACACGCAGACGCTCACACACTGAAACATCTCACCTTGTCATGTCACACCCCCACTCCCGTAAGCAACCCACTCCATCACAATGATTTTCAAGGTTGCAATGCACAATATATTTTGGCCCCATCTACATTTGTGTTTGCCACTTTGTTTTGAGAGGATTCATATGCTGAGGTGCTCGTGTCAATGGAATCCATTAGTTCTAATCACTCAAAAAGAGATTATGAGGTTAATTTCTTATACAGTCATCTAGGTTAATGTCCTTTGCGAGGACCTGGCTTAACAATCTACCTGGTGACAAAGGCTGGCTGGGGACACCAGGTCATCTAAGGTAATTGCAAGATCCATAGAAATTACTGTCTTACAAAAATACAGTATACAGATTTGTTAAAATGTGACAGAGAAATGCCTTGAGGAGAAACTAAGATGCTTTTAACAGCAGCAATAATCAAATAATATATGGTTCTGCATTACTAGCTGTACTCTGCATCAAATTACAGCTTCCTTTTTGCTGTGCATATGATCAGATTATATTGGATAAATAATAACAATCCATATAAACTAAATATCAGCATGGAAGCCAAAAAATAAATCTTGATTATGCACACAGAAACATTCCTGGCTGCAGTGTGTGCAACATTATGCCATAAGTGTGGGCTAAATCACCCACTGTCAGAATGTATGGCCCTGCATCAGTCAACAACAGCAATAATCGCACTAATCGGTGGTTTCTGCAACACTAGCCACACAAGAAGAAAAATGATCTCAGACAGGCTGTTAAAAAACAAAAAGACGAGAAAGGAAGGTTTTCTTGGCCCAAAAGATTTAATAAAAACATTATTAACGTATAATAGCAAGTGTAATAACAAGTATAGCAAAGATCGGATACTTTTGGGCTTTAAAAAAAAACCAAAGCTATCTGACATCAACAAAACTCCTCATTTTTCTCTTACTACTACCTAGACCAAGAAATACATCATGTACTGCAGTAACCAAAGCCAGGTAGAGTACAGTGTGCTATGTCGGAGGTGAGGGAACATTAAGCATTAATCCCCACCTGACACTAATACTTGATGTATGATTGACCCTGAAGCAGGACACTGCACATTACAATCTGGGCCATATGGCAAGACATTAGCCCTTCAACCCTCCAGCAGGATAATCTCTCCATTCTGGCAATGCTTTTTCTTCACAGATTTCTTTGCACAATAATTGCATGACAGTATTAACGTACTGGGACAGATTTAGAATGCTCTGCGTCACTGGACAGAGGAGGGGCTTTTGCCAGAGGAAGTAAGAAAACATAATCTGTGATCAAGGAAGCTACACACACACCCTCAACAGGATTTACGTGTTAATGTTTTTATTTTTACATGTAAGTAATGAATTGGATTTGGTCATACAACAATTAAATACATTTTGTATTGCTTCTACAGCACAAATCATATTTCTGGAGTCCATTTCAATTCAGCTTTTCATTTCTTTTATCCTTTTCATGACATTTTTGTGCACCTACAATACATATCTGTGGAAATGGCAAAAATGTGACAGGCCGCAGTGGTCCAGGAATTCCAAATAAAACCACATGACTTTTTTCTAAGAGCTTTCAACCTTCTTAACGCTCCCAAACCATTCACCAAAAACAATACATGCATATCATGTATCGTGGCTATCATTCAAACACAACAAAAATGCAGGAATACACTCACCATCACCATCAAACTCCCCCCTAACCCTCCAACCATGAAACACTAGTCCTTCTCTACTGGAAAGAGGGTGAAACCTCAGCCCTCTTCTCTCCAAGCCCAGCTAGTAATGAACAAATTCACTGCACATTACTCTGGACTTGATCTCTAGCAAAATAGTGCTGGAACAAACAATTTGGTTTGTCAACACCTTTCTCTGGACTCCTCCATCAATGTCAGGGGTCCAAATTTAAACGGCAAAGTGCATTTGACTGCAGGACCCTGAGCTGATTAGACTTCCCAGCTCAGCGAATTGCTCCAGACAGCACGGCAGCTCTGATTGCTAACCCGGCTTGAAAATAGTCTCCGCTGCCCCGGATTAGCATGAATATTTTGATATAGATCGATAAGCAATCTCCACTCCATAAGAAATGCCAGCAGCCTTCATTTGGCTGATCAAAAGCACATCAGCCAGCGGGCGACAGCTGGCTATTGTTTTTCAGCCTCGGCAGTGTGGAGGGAGTGAATCCATGGGCGGGATCCACCAGCACGGCTCCACCACTCTGCCCACCTAATCGTGGAAACAATCACTGCTTCACAGGATCCCATCTCCCAGGGATGGACCCTTTAAATGAGGGAGGCAGAGGGTCCGACCGCAGGGGGACAGACTTCATTATGGTGGTGCTCTCAAACTGCTTGGCCACCAGGTGCTGCTGACCCGGAAGTAAAAGGCAAGGTCAGCAATCTATCTGTTTACCTTTTCTCCACCTAAAAACACATTTCATTGTATTAAACACTAGACTGGTATCAAGTTTGAGTGATCAACCTCGACTCTTTGCCAGCAGCAACAGAAAGGTTGCTGTTTCGTTTATTTATGTGTGTGTAAAAAAGAGTGGTGTATTTCCATAAAGTTGGTTTTAATTTTGTCAATGCAACACAGTCACAGCTGTACAAGACATGGAAACTTCATAGCTGTGCAGTTGGAATGAAAATGAAGGTTGAGCTCAATGATGGGTGTACTCCAACCAATGAGTGGTCTCTAATGGACACCAGAAGTTCTCTGGTTTCCCATTTTACACCAATTTCCAATGTATCCGTAATCTCTCATACATATTATGTTTGCTTGGTGCATTTTGTATATACCCCCAGAACATATGAACAGTCCTACTGGTGTGAGCCCATTATATGTTAGGAGCCACTTTCAGCTGCTCCCTGATTCACAAGAGGTCACACCGTGGGCAGCTCTACATGATTTATTTGGCAGACTTTTACACCAGTTTTCCGATCCTGGGAACAAACACGGAATCTTGCACTTGTTAGGCGAATGTGCAAATCACTACACTGTGGAGATGTTATGATATCAGAAGTGATCAGGAGATTTGGTGGAAAATAAAGCTTTAGATGAGTACAAGGTAAAAATACTTCTATCCTAATAACCATGTGCAAATAAAACAGCCACTCTTGAATATAAAGGTCTGTGTCTTGCATGTATTTTACAGCAGGGGCGGCTGGACTGATCATTCCCTTCACAACAGTAACCCCACTGATTTGCCAGACCCCATAAAAGGGTGCAGGTGTGACCCAAGCATTTAGCAGTTAACTAGTGTGGAGTGAGACCACACGCCACTGACAGACTGGAGGCTCCCACACGGGACCAATACGGGAGGCTGAAAAAACCAACGGAGGGAATAGTGCACCAATTGTAAATTGCAGATTTAATTCATTAGGAAGTGTCACTTTATTCTGGGGCAGCCTGAGCAGGCCGATTAAAAAGTGGTAATCAGGATTAATTAGGAGAATATATATGTGAGGATTAGCAGGCCTATCCCCAGCAGCTCTCTCTTCTGCCATGCATCTCTCTCTGCTCTTTATTCTTCTAACGCCCTCTCTCTCGCTCCCTCTCGCTCTGCCTGGTGAGAATTCAGCTGTACTTTCCTCTTTCTCACAGTCTTCTCTAACTGGCTCAACTATTCATCATTCATCAGTCTCTTGAACTACCTTTTTCTTTCTCTCTCATGACACGCATGGCTTCTGTTTCAACCTACCAAACACAACTGTTAGGGAAAATTAGGAGGTGACACTTAAACTCACAGGCTATCCACAGTTTCAGATTACTTGTGCTTTTAAATTATTCTGTCAAAAGAATATAACATTTTAAAAAGCTCACAAAGTCAGTAAATGAAAAAAGAAATGATTATCTTATATTTTGTCAGCGACTGCAAAAGTAAATCTGCGATTTCAGAATGCACAGCAAAGGCTGAAATTACATTATTTCATGATGCTTTGATATTGTTTTGGGTTAATTAAAAAAATTCCACTTTTTTCATGTTATTTATTTATTTATTTATTATTAATTTTTATAACAATACTTGAGTTTTGGAAAATTGAAGACCTTTAAGTCTGGCTTACAATTTATAACTATTTAATAACCTATTTGCTGTATTAATGACCTATTTATTTATTTATTTATTTGCAACACACAGTAAAAATAAAACCTTTAATGCTGCTGCAGGATGAACGCTGAATAGATGCAGAACAGATGCATAATGGGAGACTTTTACACTAACAACCACTTGATGTCATCACAAATTTCAGTAAGGCCCCCTCTGGCCAGATTTATTACTGAAATCTTCCAACTGCTGGTTTATCACAGTGTTTATATTATTACTTCAACATGTTTCAGTTAACATAACCTTGAATCACTGCAGTTCAAGTGCGAGGATGGGCTGTTTTGCTTGCGGTGCAGCCCCATCATTGATGTTAGCAGATGACGCATGCCCTGTTCCTTGGCACAGGCTCAGACCAAATCTTTCACCGTGCATGCCTCTCAAGTGCAGTCGGGGTAGCCCTTAACTTTTGAACATGAATTTAAATTCAACAAGCAGTCTTTATTTTTTATTTTAGTTCAATGAGAAAAGAATATGGCTGGCACCACATCTCACTGTTATAGCTATAATTTGGTAACACCAATTTGATTTTGATGCATATAATATGCATCACATGCTGTCCTATGGACTGGTTCACATTCAAGTCCAGTAAGTACAATGGAAAAAAAATTAAGTGATCAGACCACACAAGATGACCAAACAAAGCACTTACAAAAACAGTAAAAGTTTAAATGCATGAAAAAAAGTTGCCCATGTGATGTATAAGATTTGTAAATTCAATAAAAGTAATTTAAGATGTAAACAGTTGCTAATTTTAGCTGAAGACAGCAGAGCAAAAAGACTTAGACAGGCATTAAACAAGTCAGGAAGTGTCTAGTGGATGCAATCAACAGGGATACATTATAAGCAGTTTAGATATTTCCTCCTCATCCAATACTTACAAACACAGTTTACTTCACTGTGCAATTTAATGATTTCTGTAGATCTGAAAACAGGTTTGGGTGAAGCTGAGGACTTAAATAATAGCAGGAGAGGTATTGAACCTCTTCAAAGAAGATCAAATGCAGCTTTCATTAGTTTAGTACAGCGCCGGGGTGCATTGATGACTTGTCAGACAGTCTCCCCTTCAATACGCAGCGAGAGGCTCTAAAAATCATCCTTTTACTGAGCCCTCTCGGCTGTAAATTCAGCCCAGCTCAATAGTACCCTCCACCCCCCTCTAAACCTCCCTTATTTCTTACCATGGATTAACCCTATGCTGCTGATCAAACGGATGCTTCTCCGTGTATCTGCTCAGACCCAGACCTGTCCATCCATTAGCCACTCATAATGAAATCTTCAACTTATTATTATGGAAAAATCCATTGTTTGTCCACAGGTACCATATTTAGTGGGAGAGCATGATCTTCCGGAGGATTAAGGAAATGCTTCAGGGGGTTGTGCTGCTCTTCAGAGGGAAGGAGGAGGTGGGAGGGGGATATGGGGGTGGGAAAGGGGAGGGATGAGATTGCCTCACAAAATCAGGGGTCTTATGCACCTTTTGTGGGGTGAGACTGTTTCCAATTAAGACAGCATGAGCCACACAATATCACATTGTCACGCAGTAAACAGAGCTCCGCTTCCCACAGAAATAGGATTGCATCCCCCTTTAGGGGCTAATGACTGTGTCACTGTCCTATTTTCCTGCACTGTTTGAACAGTTTAATACAGACATAACCTGAACAAGCATCAAAGTGTGCTGAACTAGCATGCGATAGTGATCATATTTAGGCGCCGCGTTCAAGCGTTGACCTGTGCATGACTACAATCTTTACTCATTCTCATTGCATTAGCCTGCCTCTTTGTTTGAAGTGTACTTACAGTAAATATGATACATACACCAGGGCTAAAAGCTTTACATAAAACTGTCTTCAAAGAGCATATTAACCCATCTTTGTTTACAAGAGACGAGTCTGAGAAAAAAGACAATTTGGCACAATGGTCGTAAAATTCAGTTCTCTCCGTCTCACTGGCATGCACACGTACACACACTAGCACACACTCTGCAGACACAATGCAGACACGAGGCTAAATCACTTTGGATGGGAGTATTTAAGATGGAGTGTCACATTTCTGTGTAATAAATAGCAGAGATTGATTTGACCTCCCAGCCAGGTCCTGCAGTTTACTTATACACAAGTTGAGAAAAATGGAAGCTTTCACCCTCTGGGGATCTCTTAGAAGGATATCAGATAGCCTGTTGTGGGTTTAAGGCCACAACGATCTGGCCGTGTCAATATGGCTCTGCTATCAAGCGGCCTACCTCTCTACCTTCTCCTACAGCAACATGAGAGAAGAAAGCAGGCCTCAACCATCTCCAGCTGTTAACTCGGTTGTGGGTCCAGGATGAAGGAGGTGAGAAAGGTCAAAAGGTTTCTCTTACTGTTTCTTTTCAGACAACAGACCTTTTTGCATTACTTAGAGTTTCCCATCATTCTTTTGCCATAGAGGGCAAGAGAGCATACATTCATATAAGCAAGCAGGCCAAGTCAAAGCAACTATAATGAAAGGTACATAGAGTGAGCTCTTTGGTGAATTTTCCAAAGAATAATCTTAAACAAATCTCAGGAGCTGCCCTAAGGCTGGGAAATGAGAGAAGATACCAGCAGGTGTAAAGTAAGATCCTAATTTGGAGCACATCACCAGAAGGCAAATCGCTTCTCCCCCTTCTACTGCACATATCTGCAACCTTAAACAGGGGGCGGTGTCTCTGTGAGTATTTACAGTGACATAAGGGGAGGAAATTGTCTGAGACACAGGGCAAAAATGAATGTACGTCTGGAACCCAGGTGTAGGACACAGCTCGTGAAAGACACTGTCGAAAATATTGCATACACTATACTATATATACCTACAGTCTTTAATCAGTTATACACATATGAAGGCCTTGCCCCAAAATATTGTTGGTATTTGATTTGACCTAACAGAAAGCAAGACAGAGAAAGCGTTCCACCTCAACATAATCAAAACTACACAGAAGCTGTTCCCAGACAGCAACATGTGGTGCCCATAAACCCCACATCCTATTCGCAGTAATTATATTGCAAGAGCCACATGAATTATCATTGACGCAACATGTAATGACAACATCTTCAAAATGTCTTCCGCACGAAGGAGGAGCTACCGACTCAGATGACTTGCGTTTCCTTTACAGTATTATTGTTTCATGAATGCTATAGACATGGGATTACACCTATGATGTCTCTGTTCACACTTAACCTCCACAATCCCACTCCCAACAGAATACATACCTGGATATGCACTTCAGCAGGATATATACAACAGAAAAATGCAGTCACACAAAATGCCAAAAGTATTAACTTTCTGCTCTGCAACTCAAGATGATTACAGCATCATTATCAGGGAACTAAGCAAGTGTCTTTCATTTTGAGTGTAGTTTACACACCGTTAGCACTGTCGGAAATGCTGGAATGCTGTGAATACGTTACTCGCTATTGACTTCCCAACTTGCTCTCCTCCCAGCCCTGCAGAAGGGAAACCAGCCAGTGATGAACGATGGCAGCACAGTCAATGAAAAATCAACTGGAAAGCACAAAGCTCTTAATGCCCAGCCATATTGGCTGCTGACGGGACCAAATAACATCAGCATAGCACTTACAGAGACCAATCATACATTTCCACCAGCAACGACACAGGATCTGGACCGCAATAAATTCTTTCCCCTGATTAAACAGTAAATTCTGCATGCCTATCAGGGTCCCATTAAGTGGGGGGGCCGCTTTCAAAAACATCATTAATCAAGCGCGAGATATGGCGCGAAATATCAGTCATCGATTGTAACTGCTTATGACAGTTTACACAGCTTTATATCTGCAGGCAGTGCTCGCTGATCTATCAATTACCGGCAGCCCTTACCGCATGCTAATTGTGCATTTTCCCCTCTAATGCATTTGCACTGTTATCTTATAGGCTAATGAAACCAAACAAATCAATAAATATAAATTATACATGCAAAGATGTACTGCTGTGAACATAAAGCCTCTAATTAATTGCAGTTGATTAATTTATATACTTTAATTATCTCTCCTGCCTGCAGATGGCATAAATATCTGGACAATCTGCTTATTGCTATGTCAGTCATAAAACGGCAGACGCAGTGAAACTGTTAGGCGAGGCTAGCTTTGTCACTGGAAAACACACAGTTGCTGACATAAAAAAGCCCTGCCTCTGAATAATTTAAAAAGAGCAAATTGCCAGACAATGCACAGCTCAAGACTTATAATTTCTTTGCTGGTTTGTTATGGTAAGTAGTATGTCCATTTTGTATGAGCACAGGAAAACTTACCACTATATTTTCAGTTACCGTTCTTTATGTCCAACCCCCAAATGGTTTGCAATTTAAGCAATTTCTCTGTACAAATTTCAGCAAAGCCTTTTTGGGCAAAGCGAAACCCTGTTGGTACTGATATTTACGGTGCACTGCTCTACAGAACTTCAAGCAATTAAGTTTTAATTAAGTCACATTATTGAAAACAGCTCTGACGTGCTTGTGTGTAAGCTTTGGAAGCATTCTTCATTTAAACCAATTGCTACACAGCCACAACAACCTTGTGAGAAAATCAGGCTGTCCATGCCTTTTAGACCAGTTTAATGAACACCATAGGACAGTATTACTTGCAGCTAGTGAAGAAACACGATTCATGGCCATGGTGCAGTTTCAATACAACATATGCAGTGCAACCAGGGTGAAAAGCAGCGATATGATCCTGCTATGTACTGCAACAAGCAGAAAGTTAAGAATGAAGTGGAGTTGGACCAATAACTTGCCTTCCAAGGGTGCACAAGGGGAAAGATAGTGAGGCTTCTGGGGGTTTACATCTTGATGCTGCTAATGAGGGTGTTTTTAGTATAATTACCCCAACAGGGTGCTTGGCAGCATAATTACCAGAAAGACATTACAGAGGAACATTAGTGTGTCCAGGTACAGTAAATATGTCACGATAGAAGGTGACAAGGTCTGCTTTTTATCTTAAGGAGGCTTTTTCCAAAAAAGCTGTTATTTTCACACATGTGCCAAACAAAAATCCGAGTTTCATTATACTTACGACAATAACAGGTTCCCTGTAAATGTATCAAATGTAAAGATTACAAAATGTAAAAGTGCAGAATGCGTGTGAACATTTCAATTCTCAGTGTGGTCTCTCCTGTAGCTGAATGTGTGGGGCCCTTTTTTCTACAAAATGCCAGAGTCAAGTGGGAGTCCAAACAGTCAAGTTTATATGGCTGAGACCCAAACTCCAGCAAATCAGCTGCCCACAGTTGAATGTTCTTTATGAAGTAAGTGAATACCTGGCAGGGATGTCTAGCACTTTTGTGTAGGCGACTCCAGACATATAGTTTAGATCACATAAATGCCACAATGCCTGTAAAAACACCTGGACTTTTTGGCCCTGACTTCAAACATTGCCTTTGCACTCTTTTTACCTTCGCAGATCTTTTATGTGGTCAGGTTGCAGAAAAAAATAATATCATCCCATTAAAGCTAAATGTGTGACATCTGAAATGAGAAGAAGGTTGTTACATGAACACTTCTTGCAGATGTGGGTCAGTCCTTTCTTATGGTCCAGTCAAGTCTGTACTGTATTATTATCATTGTTATACGGAGTGATCGAGGTACTAAACTGCAGCTGGTGTGGATTGTCTGACTTAATATAAATAGTCATGTCATAATAAATAATTCCCACTGACATTTATCAAGGCCCTCTACTATGACAGTTTGAGCTACAAATGTTTAAATATCAGTAGTGTAGTGTCCTGAAAACAACAAAAACAATATCTGTCAAATTTCCTTCCTCTACTTTTTAAATCCTTTGACTTTATTTCAGTTGCATGCTCCTTTCTGACAATACAACCAGAACTTTAGCAGAAATAACCACAACTATATAAACAGAATTCGGGGATGAAAGCGCAATTTCTCAGACATTGTGCCTTTACTTTATCTCCCCTCCCCTCTGAGCAGAGACTTTTAATCATCCCGATATGATTTAGTCACTTTTAAACAATAATGATCATGGAAGCAGCGTCATTTGGGACGAGGTGATCAATCAGGGGCTCATTCAGCTTTAATTCATGTAGATGCACACCTAATACTCATTACAAAGATGCAATTTCCACCCAGTCAACATAGATTAATGGGGGACCATCTCTCCTAGTGTTTCTTTGTGCAGTGCCATGCCTCCAGCAGGATAGATGACTTTCATACAGACAGAACTGGTCCACGCGCTCATTCATTTAACAGACACATTTATGACAATTCGGTTGGTTGACAGAATATTCAGGAAACAGCAATCAAAATGACACAGAGCAGAGTTCTGCTTTGGTATTTTTTATTGGTTTTGCTTAAACGAGAACAGGATTTGAGTCACAAATGTCTTCCATCGAAAAGGTCTTTACACATTCAGCAAAACCTCAGAAATACCACCAAAGAAATATATTCTGTAAATACTTTGAAAGTTGTTGTGATCATTTTATGAGGTATTCATTTTGAAGCAAAAATAAATGCAGGGAGTTTTATAAAACGACATGTTGTAAAACATTTAACAAAGTTGCATCAATTCCTTTACAAACCACTTTTCATTCAGCTTCAGGTAGTAGGTTCCATATACTTATTATTCAAAAATATGTTGTATGGTTAACATAGTCATGAAAATTGTTTTTTTTTTATCTTTAATTTATTGTTTTTACTTAAATTACAAAAAAATCCTTCATATATTTACATGAATATCAATGTAGTTGCTTCCATCAGTGTTGCATAAACCACATATCTCAGAAAAGTTACTGGAAATCTGGTCACATTGTTCTTAATGTATTTTGATAGATAATCCAAATAAAAGAGCAATATCTATGAATGTTACTGTATATCTACATCTTCCTATCACATATGTTTCTGTATAAAATCTCAGTAATTCAGCATAAACTTATACGGGTAACTGAATGAGCCTCTTGGGTCCTAATAAGCAGACAGGTACTGGTATTTCCTCAAATGCAAACTAAAGCCTATATTCCCCTGGTTTATTATACACACTTTCAGCATTAATATTAATATGACTTCCGTTTGTGGAAAAAAAAATACTATGAAGTTTGAGAACTCTGTCGGCACAGAAAATCTTTGAGTTTTGCAACTGAATAGACACTTGTAGACTGAAATTGCCATTTTCCTGGTGCATCTCTAATTTCCCTCGTATCAGCAGGCGCTGGTGGCAATGCTGAGGGCAGATTACAGCATGGGGAGAGCCTGTCCTGAAGAGCTCCAGGTGGCTGGAGTTAACTGTGCTGCCCTGGGCTATGTCACTGTGAGTTGGACCAGCATCCCTGCCCATGGCCCTCCCCTTCCTCTTCTCTATATCCTCCATCTCCCTCAGCATGCCCATCCATCCATCCTGCACTAATTGGGTTTGGTACTGGAATCCCCCTCTCACAGCATACGCTCACGTCCAACCGCTAGCCGTAAAGACAAGCATGTTTAGCGCAACAATTATGATAATTGCTGCAGAGCACTCAGCTAAGGGAATAAGCAAATCTGATTAAGGGCCCTTCTGCATGATCAAATATTAATCTGATGTGTCTTCACTCTGACCTGGCTTGGAACATAAGAAGCTCTTATGGTCTTATGCATTAACAGATTTGCGCAGGCTGAACTCATAGCAACTAATAATATTGGACATGCAAGTCAGAGCGCTGAGAAAACCTTGTGGGAGTAGAATCCACTTACATGTACAATAAAACTAAATAACAATATCATGGACTATAATCAGACTAAGCGTTATAAGAACTCGATTACTTCAAAAGGCTGCTGACAGTAAGCACCTATTATTTGAAATTCTCAGAACCACCTGTTGGACTGAAGTCAACAAGCTACGTTATATAAGTAATAAGCTTTATATTCACATTATGTTTAATGCCACAAAAACAAAACACACATGAAAGTTCCACCTGTTAACCTTCATGCTTTAAAAATGTTTTACATTATGTAAGTAAAATCTTAATAATAATTTATATATTTTTTATATTATCCAGATAAATTAAAATAATGTAAATGTCAAATTTTAGAAAGTATTTTTCCCATACATATTTATATTTTTTATTTAATTAAGCTTTTCTAAGGAATTCTAATTATTAACCTGTTAGCAGTCGGACGTACCGCCCACGGTACATTGGATGGTTTAGGGGACTAATTGTAAATTTGTAGGACTGCTAAGGGGTTAAATACAGTGTTGTGACGGGGAAATGAAAATGAAGTCGCTGCTCTTTTAAAAACATTAAGGTTTGAAAGAAACAAGAGGAAATTTTTCAGGCTGGAGAAATTACTGTCACTAAATATAAATAGAAGGTGTTCACACAAGACTTTCTGAAAGAAACAAAACTAAATATTATTTAAAAATGTTTTTATTTTTGAAAATGGTCAAAATCCTCATCAGCAAACACATCGGTTATTCAGCACCATCCCCGAAGTCCACTGGCCTCATCCGATTTGACCTTCCAGCCTACAGTCAAGTCTAGAGAGCAAGCAATAAACAAGATGGCGATGAACCAGACAGCAACTGGCAGTTTAAAGAAGATTAGAATGATATTAAATCAACACAAATACCCAGTATTTAACAACACAAAACAGCTTGTAAGAATCATTGGATTATGAATCTGGATTACATCTCTAGGCCCTCATTGCTGAGACACTCTGTCTATGGGGAAGAGGGAGGGGGACTCCAGATGAACTAATCTACTTACAAAGCATATTGAACTTACTATGATTTATACATAAGATAAGGCTTATTCTAAGGTCAATTCTTACAGTAATTCAAAACATATTGTTTATTCTGTTGGACATTAATGCAACAGATGTCCCTGCTACCCGCTGCTCCTCCTCAAATAAATACATGTCTGTATGAAAGTAAAACAGTGGAACTACAAGATGCACCGTATGTGATCGGGGGAGGAATGTCTAGCTGAATAATACGAACCACAGGACGCACCAAATAACATCAGCACTCTATATATAGAAAGTAAATATCAGGAGACAAGACGAGCCATGGTAAACTTTTAGAGCACAAAGTGAGGGTTGTAAAATCTAAATGTTAAGTTTAATAGCATAAACCCTCCAGTGAAAATGTGAAATTAAAAATTAAATAACACACAAGCTGTATGACGATAAATTGTAAAAGCTGCCATAGTCATCAATCAAATGTTCTGCATGCAATCGTACAAGCTGTGAAATCTAGGAATTCAACGCGCTTTGCAGTGCTTTTTTCAAGTATGTTAATATTTTTTCAAAAAGAAAGAAAACAAAACAGCAATTAATTTTTAGCTTCTTCTTATTACTGGATTTCTAAAGCGATACACACTAATCCACTGACGCCGTGCATTTAATTTAGAGCATAGTTCTGTGAAACAAGTCTAAGACTGTTTGTGAGAATGATCCTTCTTGACTAATATGAGATTAACCCAGATGCTTTGCACAGGAATAAAAACATGCTCACTGCTAGCTTTATGGTAAATGCATATAAATACAATATATTACTAAAATAGCGAGGCTATGCATAACCAAAAGAAAACAAAGTATATATTTTTAAAAATCGCAAACACGTTGAAAACCACTGTAAGAGTATTCTAAAACCAACATTATATGAATGTCTGGCTGTGGAGGACAGTGATCTAAGGAAAGTCACGCATACACAAGGAGCTCTAACACACAAATCTGATAGAACACTATTTACTGATGAGTCAGTGTGCTGGAAGAGTTGTAACAATCCCGGGACACAGAAAAGCTTTAAAGTTAGCAAAGACGCTTAAAAATATATTGAAATTATAAAGAAAAAATACACACAGCCTCTTTTTTTAAACAAAAAACACCGCATCATTCTGAGGTAGCACCTTGATGCTAAAGGGAAGGAAGCTGAAATGAAAAATAAATAATCACAACCATGTTTTTCTTCTAGCTCTTACACGCGGAAGGTATATTTACTGAAGCTGATGAATTGTGCTCTTCCTGTTCTGTGCTGCAGCTGTTGGAAATACTGACAGACATAACTTAATGTACTCATATTAAAACACTGACCAAGAAGCTGACCAAACAATTTCCAAAACACACTGAGAAGGTTACTATCAAGAGCTGCATTAACTGATTAAGTTATTACTGTTTTTATATATTGTTATAACATTTCAATTATGGCGATTGTTGAAAAAGGACTTTAGTTACTTTCAGTTAAAAATACAGTAGAAAACAGTTCAGTCATTGGGCCACATCATCTGTGGTCATTAGATTTTAGCCTGTTATTTGCCTACAAGTAACCATAGTAACAAAACTGATGCTTTACAGTACGTTAATGGTTAAGCTCACTTACAATTTACATAGCTTAGCCAGTGATCGCATTAACTAAAACAAGTGAAAACGCATGACAATATTCTGCTGTTCTTCACTGTTCATTTGCAACGGTTTGTGTGTGATAAGTGTAGTTTGAAATAGAAAACAGTTGCTCTAGGGAGAGCTCTTTCACTTCACATCCGTCTTTGCCCCAAATGTTTAAAGAAAAATTTTATAATGTTTTCTCTTTTTTTGGCAGATGGGATATTTTTAAACTTATCAAATGATTCACGTTTGGTTGGAGAAAAAAAGAAAAAGAAATAAAATTATTATCCTCCTCCCCGAGTCCTACTCCTGTCAGCCTGCAGTCATTTCACAGCCCAATCTAAACACTGAAGTGGGAGACAAGATTGAGTATTTTCATAGCATGCTGCATTGCACCCTGACGCTGTAGACTGACTGCTGTTGGAGTGACCACAGCTCATCTCTCTGCATAGGGAATGGTCAGTAATCCTTCCTGGACGCTCTAGGAAAAGTAGCAGCTCTGAGGCAGACTACACTTTCTGTACCACTTCTAAACAGAAGACTGCTTCTGCGCTGTATAAGTATGCGTCTTGCTCTGTCCTCATACACAATTGGATTATAGCAGTATTCCTCTAATTCTGAACAGGTCTCAAAGATTTAATATTCCTCTGAAATTTGATATATGCCCTAATTTAGAACCTCATGACATGCAACTTGTGACATTCCTGTTGAAAAACTCATTAACCCCTTGAAACTATATTAATGCTTTTGGATGAGGATTTGGTTGATTTTGTGAGGTTTGACTTTTTCGGCTCATAATTTCAACCTAATATATTTTTTTAAACAATCTGTGGGCCCATATACTAAAATATATGAAAAATATATTCAAAAGTGTGTAACTATAACTAAACCGAAAACTTCAGTTTGCACATTCTGAAGTAAAAATTAACCTAACAAACTACTAGACTAGACGTCTTCATATTGCTTCATAATTATTATTTTTATGTACTCAATGTTGTATCAATACAGATAGTCCGAAACTGTGGAAACATCAGAAGAACACGGTGACATAAATAAACCATGTTTCCACTGTGAAATAGATCGTTGATGATGATGTCAAAAGTATTTCAGACATTTTTTGTCTTATTATCAATATGTACAACTAATTTGATGAGTACATTTTTTTTGTTTGTTAATAATTTTAGTACAGTTCATTTCAAATGCAATAGATATTTTAAATTAATTAGAAAAAAGGACTTTATGAGACACTTTATGATAATTTTGGCTTATTGTGAAATGTATTTTTAGTTCATCACATGCTGTCTATAATATTATTCCTATTATTATTCACAACGGCATGAATAGTAATTCATGTAACTAACTATACGGAATAAATAATAAAAATCACAGCCTTAAACTGAAATCATATCTGATTTGCATGAATTGTTTATATAAATTATATTATTCTCAGTATAACTTTTATTATTATCTAATTCTGTAAACAGTGGAGGTGTGCTGCTACAAGTGGCTGAGCTTTATTTCCACTTTGGTGCACATGGAGCCCAGGCAGGTGCACAGAGCCCACCGTGGGGTATCAGGTATCCCCTTGGCCTAGGCCTCTCCCATTTGTCATGGTGAATGAGTGGTTTGCCTGACTGCACTTTCTCATTCCATTTCCTCCCAGGCTGCACTGAGGCCCTACCACCCACTGTACGCTGTCATTTCTTTAACCCCTTTTCCATTCACATGAAGTGCGGGCAATAATGCTCTCTCACATTCCTCCTTTCAATAGCTTACACTTTACAGTCCCCCACCTCTGCCCCCCAAACTCACTGCACACACACGCATGCACACACACGCACACACACACTCGCGTATACACACCTCTCTTCTCCTGGTCAGTCTACACCTCTCCTAATGGTGTGAAAAGCAAATGTTGTCCGTGTGACAAGTCACAGGTGTTCTACAAAAAATAGTGGTTGAATAATAATCATAGAAATAACTAAAACAAGCACAGGTTTAAAAAAATGGAAGAATAAATTAAATACTTTAAATATATTCAGCTATGATATTGACATAACGAATTCTTCAATGAAAAAAAAACAAAAAAAACCCCAACAACATCACGGGCCTGGCAGATGCTCAGAAGGTTAATTATTAACCTATTTAGAAGAAATCTCTCACCACCCTCTCAGTCTACGTATAAAGGCAAATGTTAGTGCTGCTCTTACTTACGTCCATAATGCCTTCCACCATCCATTCTAGCTGTGATATTTGGCTCACCAGTAAAAGCCACAACACTGCGCCCATCGGCACCCACTCTGCAACTGTAAGAAGAAACTGGAATGGAAAACATTGTCTGTTCCTACTCAACAAGGGGAAAAAAGCGCTCAAGCACAAGTAAGGGTAATTGCAAAACACCCTGAGCTCATCCTATAAAGAAACTTTGTTTCTTTCCTTTTTTTTTCCTCCAAAAAGAAAACCAGGAAATCTCCACTTATTTCAACAAACATTTGCCTAAACTCAGGAACTAGGCTGGACTCCCCCCATACACCACCCCCTTGCCTTTTTAAAAGTGTGGTGCGGGTCTGTTGAAGATCGGGAGAGCGTCAGTGTGTGTAGATGCAGTGCGAAGAGATTGCAGCACCATCTGCTGGTAAAAAAAAGAGCCAAGAAAATAAGAGAAGGAATAAGGATAAAGTTATGGCAGAAGCCGACAGAAAGATGAGTCCTCGGTGAGGGATTTTTTCCCCCAATTTTAATTTAGAGTCCATATGTATTACTGCTAGTGGTTTGTACTTTGAATGAAAAAAAAAAATATGACGGGAAAACGCAAGACCCTATACAGGGAAGAAACGCCATGACTGAGAGACATAATTCAACTTCCCATCACTAACTAGAAGAGGTAAAAGTTCATGGAGGCCTCTTCCTCACATCACATCCATAGCTCTGACTACGAGACATATAAACAACCTATTTCATTCTTGCCCTCATTTCCTTCAGTGGATCCTTTGGACAACTAATAATGAGTTAATCAGCCTGATTGCACATTCATCACTGTGATATGTTTCTCTCTCTCTTTTTTTCACCTGACAAGGGCAAGCATGTTTTACTTGGGAAATGAAATATTTAGTGACCTGCTCCTTTTGCCCTTACACTGGAGACAGAGGCCCTACAGCTGAGTAAACAGCTGGGCTGCACAGTGGACAGGTAACATCTAGCGCCCACTCTGCTCAGCACTGACTAATAAAAGCCACGTTACCCTGGACACTGGACTCAGAGCACTATTCTTCCCTCAAATAAAACTGACAAACAACAAGTGCAATTTAGCCTTTTTTTTTAAACTTTATTATTAAAATATGCATTTATGTGTTATCCATGTTAAATGTTAAAAAACAAAAGCAAAACAAAAAAACTGGCAGAAAATGGACAAGAGTGACAACTTTCACTGCTAAAGGGCCTCACCAATGGAATATATGCGGTACTGCACAATATATATTTCTATCCATCCATTAGACGAATCAAAGTTAAAATGTATAAAAGTGGTCTTGCCTGCCTTAAAAGTGGCCTTCCGCACTGAAACATTCTATTGTAGTCCTCCTCGGTAAACCAACTCACACAACACAGCCAAAGAACAAGGAAAATTATAGCCTTTCCTCTGAGTCTATTCTGCCAACTTCAAAGATTGATATGTAAACCAACGAGACAGATGGACTGGAGAGATGTTAGGAAAATGAAGAGGATGAATATTATTGAGAAGAAAAAGGAAAATTATATAAATGTATTAATCAAATGCATTTTTCTCCTGGTGCAGTGTCCAGCAAGTCACAAAATGAAATCAGTGCTGAGATTTGGGTTGACCTGTTGTTCAAGCAACGTTTGTGTAAGTGACACACTGAGAGAGAGAATTTATGAGACAATAAATAGACAAAAGCTGTCAGAGGCATTGACGCAGGAGGTGGCTGGATCTTAATATACAGTGGTTCAACGTAATACTCCCACACAAGCAGGAAAGCAAAACAGAGTATTTTAGGTAACAAAGCTTCAGTCTTGCAATCCAATATTTATCACAAACTGTACAGGTAAGACCTTACAGAGTCATTAAACATGGAAGCACAAATCTTAGAACCGCTGTTTACCGCATATGGAATGAGACTGCAAATTTCTTCAACCATATGTTCTCAGTTTCTGTTTTAGCATACATAACCTAACCCAGTCATTTATGAACAAATTCATTTTCAGCAAACACCTGAGCACAAACGACATCATTTATAACAAGGTGTTAAACATGATGAGCTTAATATTTAATATTAATAATCAGGGCACCTGATTATAAGTACTCTTCCTGTGTGTGTTTCATTGTTGTTGTTGTTGCTGTTGTTATGGTTTTTACAAATTAACCTAGCAATAAAATAAAATCAAAATCTCTGAAAATACAATTCTTTATGATTGCCATCTTAAGCATCTGTGTACAATTAGAAACTGAGGACTGATGAGGATAGATTGGTTGTGCCTGATCAAGGCCTATTGAATTTCTACCTCTCAGCCATTCTCAAATCACTAGTCAGCACTAATGCACCCATATTGTGTCTATAAGTGTGAATTGATTTATATTGCTGCAAAGCATCCCTAAGACATTGAAAGAGCACCATTGGAACCCAATACCTATTATATATGTTTGTTTCTGAGGAAACGGCCACTCAGTACATTGGATCAATGTGGATATCAAAGGTCAAGGCAATACATTCCTGCTGAAAAGTTAGTGTGCCATCAAGCAGCCCATTTGCCAACCACCAACAGCCTAAAGACTGGAAATGAGGTGCAATAAAGATGAAGGAAGGTATTTACAAAGTTGATGTTTTATATAGTTTCTGTATTTTCTTTTCATTTACAGTCATGTGAATTCATTTCTTCTAACCTGACCCCATCTTTATAAGGAGAATTTGTACATGAAATTGGTAACTGGATCAACCATTTAGTTATTGTGATACCTAAAACATGCCCATCGCTACAAATAATTATAATTGGTCATTACAAAATGCTGATTGATCCAAACCAACTTTACTACTAACTAGAAGATCAGTTACTGGCAGGTATCTTTAAGCCTGTCAAGATGGATTCCCTGTTGAGAGACTTGGTTCCATACTCCCGAAACATTCAACCACACAAACCACTGGTGCTGGTATGTACAAATAATACTGTAAGAAATGGAAGTATTGCAGACCATATCTGAGACTTCCTTCAATAGGTCTTTGATATTAAGACTATAATCATGGGCAGTCTCAGTAGTCTTACCCACAGAGCTCTAAACTGACCCTTCTTGTGCGATCAGGGACTATTGATGTTGATATGCAAATTAAAGATCATATTAATTACTTAGGCCTGAATGCCTCAGTTGAAACTAACACCTGGCAAGCGTGCAGAGAGGATATCCTTATGCAAGCATGGCTATAAGCATCCCTTATAGATTGTTGCTTTTTTCCCTTTTACTGCTTACGTCTCTGAGGACCTTTTGAATCCATATTAATTTCCTCTCTGGCAGTTATGCGGGCAGGGTATGAACTGTGCTATTTCACTTTTAATCTGTCAGTAATTTAGTAATGTGTAAACTAATTATGCAGCAATATTAATGTAATTGGTTCTGGGAGCTGTTCAAAAAAAATCAATGTGTTTGCAGAGAATGCAGTAAATTGCATTGGGTTATTATAATCATGTGTCAAGAGCTGATTATGTTATGAAACTAAAAGGTAGATGTCAGCCACAGGTCAATACAACCTAGCTCCATAAAATCTATGCCGGCTCATTCATTGATGTGAAAGGATTCAGCGAGAACAACCTCCGCTTCCTCCCCTACTCTGACTTGAATGACTCATCTTCACATACAAATAGAATACATTAAAATAGTTTCTTTACATCAGACAAAACATTCAGGCTGATTTGCGGAATATTCCTACTGTGTAAATGTCTACGAGCAGATGATCACTGTGTGATATTTAAAAGTAACATGACAAATTAAAGTCTGTTTACATACATATGGAAGTATTTACAGTGCTTCACTTGTTCCACATTTTCATGTTTCATGTTAAATTCATATTTAATCCATTAATACTCATAATTCTATGCACAATACCACTTATTCTTGCAAATTTATTACAAGTAAAAAAAAAAAAAAATATATATATATAACATGCACATAAGTATTTTTCAGATCTATCCAGAGATGTTCAATCAAGTTTAAGTCTGGGCTCAGGCTGGGCCACTCAAGGACATTCACGGAGTTGTCCAAAAGCTCCTTTGTTATCCTGTGCTTGTCCTGTTGTAAGATGAACCTTCGCCTTATTCCAAGGTGTAGAGTGCTCTGGAGCAGCTTATCATGAAGGATGTCTCTGTACATTGCTACATTCATCTCTACCTCAATCTTGACTAGTCTCCTAGTTCCTCCTTCCAAAAATCATCCTCACATCATGACGTGGCCACTACCATGAGTCACTGTAGGAATGGTATTGGATGGGTGATGATTGGGGCCTGGTTTCCTCCAGAAATGATGCCTGGCATTCAGGTCAAAGAGTTCAACTTTTGTTTCACCAGACCAGCTCTAGGAAGATGGTTCCAGCAGTCTTCCATTTATGGATGATGGAGTCCACTGTGCTCACTGCCTTCACTGTTGAAGAAATTTTTCCGTACACTTCCTCAGACCCTCAATGCAATCAAGTCTCAGAGGTTTACAGACAATTCCTTGGACTTCATGGCTTGGTTTGTGCTTTGATATGCACTGTCACCTATGGGACCTTATATACAAAGGTGTGTCTTTAGAAATCATGCTCATTCAACTGAATTTACCACAGGTGGACTTCAATCAAGTTGTGGAAACATCTGACAGATGACCAGTGGAAACAGGATGCAACTGAAGTCAGTTCTGAGTGTCAGTGTGAATACTTGTGTAGGCATCAAATTTTTGTTTTGTTTTTTTATTTAAAATACATTTGCAAAAATTTCAAACAATAGTTTTTCATGTTATGGGGTACTGTGTGTACTATTTTGAGGCAAAAAATTAATTTAATCCATTTTGGAATGAGGCTGTAAAGCGAAGCACTGTGAATATCTTCCGGACGCACTGTATATCTTTGTACTGCCAAATCATACAGTCGTGACTTGTCCATGATAGAAGAAAGGGTAGGTAACTGGAAAACCAACAGAACAGAACAGACCCCCTCCCCCAATATGATTAAAAATGGCTAACACTTTTACTACACAATAAACACTTGATTAGAGTTGCAGAGAACACGGTGAGACTCAGTGATATCTTAATGCAGTACTGAGAATAAGCTAACCCCCTCTGGTAGCAATTAAGGCTGTCACAGGTTATGATTTATAGCCTTTGTTTACAGTGTTTAAAAGGAGAGACAGATTTCAAAACATCATTTTAGGGTATAAATAAATAATTGGGTTTAACCTTAATGCTAATTCAGAGTAAAGACTTTTGCAGTTGTCTGAAAAGGTTCAATAATCGAACAGCAAAAACATTTCTCATCTTTACCATGAAATTATGTCCGTTTTATATACCCACTCATACATCTTCACTTGACAGATTTAAGCCAACTGTGACAATTACTGGATACAAATACAGAAGTGGTTTGGAATTTCCTCTTCTGAAAATGATGGAAATACAACATCTCGAGTGTACGCATTTTTAACTGCACGCAATACATAATCGTAGGAAAGCATAATTTCCAAACTATCAAAGATTTCAAATAGGGAGACAGAAGGAGAATTTAAGTTACTATAAAAACAGAATCTGTGGAAATCTCCTTTGCTTCGGATTCATTTTCATATGCCAGATGTTACTTTGAGAAAAGTCTGCAGGCAACATTTTTTCTTGGCTTTTCCCTGTATGAAAACAAACCAACTGTTTGTAAAATGTCCGCCTCCCTGTCTGATACTTCTCAGACATGTTTGGCTGACACTGGAGTCAATGAGTCGATTGAAGCTTGTATTCCACAGTGAAGGCATTTAGATGAGACTCAGACTCATACTATACTGTGAACAAGGAGTACATCCATCTCTAGTAATGGACTTGTGCTGTTCTACAGCTGTAAAGGGGACTTCAAGATAACCCCATTTGTCCCATTTGTGAGCCACTGAGATTAAAAAAACTGTTTGATTATTTTAAAATTCTACAATCAATGGAACCTGTTATTGCTTTTCTAGGTATACACGACATCAACACCTAAAACTTTTCTTCATCAGGACACAGACAAATATAGCAAACACAGTTTGTCTTTTGTAACATTCATAAAAGCTTTGATTAACAGATAATGCACCTTTTCTTTCTTGGGAAAAAGCACCACCTGTTTTTTCTGATTCAAGCAGCATTAGAGACTTTTTTACAGGATCCCCAGTGCTTCTTACATGTCCGGAGTGGCTTGGCTGTGGGTTAGCCAGGACTACTGAAACATCCTTTCACTCCCAAATCACACTAAACCTCTCCCCCTGTTTAACAAATTGCTTGAAGCACAGAATCTCTTGTCTTGGGAAGGCTTGATCAAGCTTTGAAGTCTGCAGGTCAGTGTAAGGCCAGCATTTGAAGTCACTGACGAGGTTGGACTGAGCTTATTTTCTCTGGAGAAGGCACAAAAATACAACGTGAGCAAAGACATGCACGCTTCTATTTCCAGTAGGTTATTCCCTTAAATTGTTAAACCATATTCACCAAAATCTTTCATGTTTAATCAAAGTAAATGATCTGACACAAGCAAAGGTCAAAGATAAAGAGGATGTTAAATTCATGCCATCAGCGTGAGTGACAATAAAGGCCATTAGGAAACAGTTATCTGGTACACAGTTGAACATACTGGGTAAGTATATGAATAGTTATTCATATTTAATTTTTTTTCCTTTTTTCCTTCCTTCCTCGTGATTTTTCTTTGGCAACATTATTAGTCTCAAATGCTAAAAACATGCAAGAAAGTGAAGAGAAGAATGACATAGCTCTAAATCTTATCCAGACAAGTCATCTAAAACATCTTTTATTTACATCTTAAGTAGGGATCGGTACCGGTATCCGGTGCCAATATGGCTAGGTGAACTAGCAAACACCGTCGTAGTTACATGCGGCTGTCTTCTTGTTTGATGGCAGATACTCCCTTCACCCTGGCCAAAAAGGCTAAAATGACCAAAGAAGAAGTGGAAAACAGCTGAACATGAGAGGTTTTTGGACCAATTTTGTGTTCTTCATTCTTTAAGCACCGGTTCGAGCACCGTTTAAGTACCGGCACCGTTTCAAAAGTATCGGTTTAGTACTGGTATCAGATAAAACCTAAACGACACCCATCCCTAATCTTAAGCACATCTGCCCTATGCTATGTGGCTGATATTTTTTCAGGTTAGTTATTTAAAAATCCAGAGACTCAAATACTTTAGTGATAATAAGATACTTTGATGACCCCCAAGCACTCTGCTGGTTCTCTCCGTACTACCTTTTTCTGGTTTTGTTTGAGACTTTTGTAGGTCTTAAGAGGAGAGCCCACCTGTTGTTACTTGGCTATTTTTTTTTTAAGGCTTGTCACTAACATTCTCTCTCTCTCGCTCCTCCCCAGTTAGTTAGGGTTTTGTTCACTTTCTTTCAGATACTTCCATCCAGCCATTCATTCATCCATCCATCCATCATCTAACATTCAACCAAGTTACAGTGGGCCGGGAGCCTATCCTCACTGAGTTGAATTTAATTAAATACAGTACGTTTTGGTTATTTAAACAACATCATCTGTGTGGTCTCCCTGTTTAGCATGATAGCACATGCATATAAATATTACATAACTACACAATCACAGATGAATTACAGATGTAGCCAAAGTGCTGATAAATGTGGTGTAGCCACCAAAATAACTGTCACAAGTCAAAGGTTGTCGAAGCCACTTATGGTCTCTCATTGGTTGCTGGGCACGGAGTGCCTGGGTGAATGATTCTCTTATGGCAGCGAGCAGGGAATGATTCGTGAGAGCTAAGGTCACAGGCACATGATGAGGCTAATTAGTCTTGCTTTGCACTCTACTCGCTAATTATTTGCTTCCGTAATTATGCTCTTAATACCACCCCACCCTTCTGAACTGATGTTGCCCATCCTGGTATCCTGCCTGTAGCTACAAAAACACTCCATAAATTTGTAGTTAAGGTGGTGAAAAAAATGGAATCACATAGTTTGATTTGTGACAGCTGTTTCAGAGCTGTTGAAGTGTTGCTTCGCACCACCCTGACCCTGCACCATCCTGCTTTCACTGGCTATGAGTTTTTAAGAACTTAAAATCTTCTTCGCAACACATCCCTTACTGCAGGAAATCACACAGAAAAGTGGAAGGAGGTGGAGACAGGAGGGAGTGGAATCATTAAGTGACTCGTTAATTCTACATAATCAGTCTTTCAGACACTTTTCTGACACTTCCTCTGAGTATGTTTCATACTGTTAACAAGCCAGCTTGCTAGAGCTTGGCAGAAACTGCAGCACTGGCAATGTTTAGCAGCAGCCTCAGATTTTGTGATGGTTGGGTACCCAACATGAGGGGAGTGAGACAGAGATAGACCCAGAAGGGGAAAAAATGCTGTAGTAGCAGGAGAAGGCAGGCTGAAGACCCCTGGGCTCAAATAGAGCTAGATTTACCCTCATGTGCTAGTCTGTAGGAGCCACGGTCATTGATTGAGGCTGGAGAGCCATGGAAGCCGCCATTTAGGCTGGAGCAATACAACTGTGATGGTATTGATTGATGAGGCTGGCCCTGTTAATATTATTTATGGTGGGGGGTACATAGCTCTCTGGAAGAGTAAGCCTCTCTATAATAAGTAGTAATTGATGGCATGGGAGGCCAAGGCTCGCTCACCCGGCCTTCCCCCTACTCACTGACCCCAGTCCCGTGAAAGTCAGATGGATTGCCTCTAACACAGTTATGATTGATATTATCAGATTACATAACGCACTACAGAAGCCTTGTGGGCCTACTCAAGTGGGCACATTGATTTTTGATTAGGATGCCACTCAACACATCTTGGAAGAAGCTGGGAAAATATATCGTGCAGATCAGGCAGCTTTTCGAGATTCCTTGAGGGATTTTGCTCATTGTATAGAGGGTATAATCTCCCATGGGTATAACAATTATGCTGTTACTCTGATTACAATGCAGAAAACAGAAAAAGCTGTTTCAAAAAGCAGGAGGCTGGCAATGCAGGGAATTATGATAGAAATCATATTTAACTATGTGCTTGTACTTGTTGTTACTGGTGTGAAATTTACAGTTGAGTTAACCTTGTAATGAGAGACTACAAAGTGGGCAACAGAAGTTGTAAAAGTCCCTACAATTTCATTTGTAATTTTCATTAGATGTACACTAAAATGAAAGCACAAGGTCTTCTTCCATGTGGCTCGTTTGTCAAAATGGATTTGAAACAGTAAAATCACAAAAATTAAAAAGAAGTTTTTATCTTTCATTAATAAATGATAAATAATGAAAGTCAAGAATCCTTCAAAAATACACTTCTGAATTTAAAACAGAGGTGGCTTTCTAAAAGTACCTGCAGAGTAAATGGCTCCACTGTTGCGTGACCACGTTTGGAGTTATCCCCCTCCCTCTCAAAAAAGTTGCTCAATTATTGCAGACAGATGGACAACATCCAGCAGATCTCAAAAGGTTTCAATGAGTGAGACGCAATTTTCTTTTGCAGCTTGAAGTAAGATAAAATCAAAATTTGCATGAAAAAACATATTAGTGTTTCCCTTGTGGCCCATCACAGCTTGTACTTGCACATGGTGTTAAGGTGCTGGTTAAGAGAGAAACATATGTGTACCTGAGAAAGTGTGATGAAGACTGTGATTAATGTCTCCTCATGACTTTTTTGACACCTTTGGCATAATGACTCCTTATTTTAGAAATGGATAATTATCACTTAATTGCACTTCAGAATTTTGTCACTGACATTTTTTTCTTACTGACAGGGTCATATTCAGCTTGCATGACAGCTGTGTCGTATGTGGAATCTTTAATTTTCAGTCTGATGGCACCTAAATACAGGCAGCAAAGAAATATCAGTGAGGCAGCTGTGTGACCCCTGGCTGACCAGAAGGACCAGGAACAAGGCAGGAGTTATGTAGCTAGGAAATACATCTTAACGTAGAGGCCAGGGTACAACAGTACTGCTTATTCAAAACCACAATATTTCCAGATTCTACCGGGGCTGACGTGAAAGGAAAACAACACAAAGCTAAAGAAAACCTGGGGTGGTATTTTTGTTAAATTCTTGAACTTGGTTATGAACACACTTTTACTTTTACCTTTATGAAATACTATAAATTTCTGTTGGATTTTTAAAACTTAAAATGTAAAAAAACCCAAAAACCCTTACTTTTCTTGTGTTAAAATTCAAAAAAACAATATTAAATATCTTTGTTTTACATTTTTCTTCCTTTGTTTCCCTTCTACCTCTATTTCATCAACAGACAGGCATGATAAGAACCTCTTCCTTTTTCAACTTGGTCAGTAAATTAAAAGATGAATTAGAAACAGACTTGTAAATATGATAATAACAAATTGTTCCCCCCTGTGCTCTTCTGTCTTTTTTATTGCATGTGTGGGCAATCTTCCAGATAGAACTGAATTGATTTGTTTAATGATCTTCAATCCCTCCAACGCTTTTCCCTCATTCTCAAACAGCCTGCCTCTAACCCCTCAGCATCTAACACCCTAACCCCCTGCCTCTTTATCCCACCCTCACTCTCATCAGAACAGAGTAAAGCTGTGAATATGAACATTATGAGCTTTGGGTTCAAAACTTAATGGTTCACAAATCAGCCGCTATGGATTTTATGCTACTCCAATCAATAGTTGGTGGAAGGGGGGTTCATGATTTCTAGCTTTCAAATATACTCCTGCTTCTAATTCATATCAACGAGTTTAAACTGGCACTGGTGATCCGGAATAATTGGATGTAATAGGAAATAAAACCTATTATTCAAGTGGGAGTGCAACGTTGTGAGGTTCTTACTTCTATGCTCTCTGATTCTAATGCACTATCAGATCCAGCAAAGCACTTAACACATATGCAACTTTAAACTTGATGTATTTTTTTTACATTGCGCTTTTACAGCAATTAAACAGATTGCTGTAAAAGCTTTCTACACATAAATAAATTGAGAGAAATTATTAGCCATCTCTGCATTTTTGCACTGCTTTATGGGGAAAATCACTATATTATAGTCACTATATAGTATATTTGACTTGCAAATGAACTCATCAAAGCTTATTTTCAACAAAACACCCCTCGAAACTCTTTTGCAAGCAAAATATAAAGGAACCATCCTGTAACACACACACACACACACACACCCCTGCATCCACGTTTTCCCCTATAAATTTAAGGAATACTTGTTTATTGTATTTGTCTTAAAGTTACCAATGATTTCTTCATAATGCATTCTTATGCTTTTTATGTCAGGTATTGTAACAAAAATATTTTATCCCTTCAGATACTGTGTCAACAGCTAATATTTCATTTGCTTTTTAGGTATAATGAAGCAGCTAATAAAAAACAAATTAAAAAAACAAAACACAAGTGCGAGAAACAAAAAATCCTGCACAACCGAACATGTACAGTTTAAAATTATAACAATTTTCTGAGATTAAGATGACCCTGACCAGTATTATTAATACAAGTGTTCCATCTTGTGAAACTCTAACAGTTATGTTAAAGTCTGTGCACAGCAGCTCCTGTCAAAAGTGTGAGTATGACCAAACTGTTCCCAGTTTGACTTCCTCATCTATGCAGGAGACTTCTTGATGATGGCCAAACGGCAAAAAGAAACACAGGGCTGTTCACTACAGGACGGCCTCACATGATTAATGACCTCCAATTAGGGCCTGGATGGCAGATTTCGTGGGTTCCTACTGCCCACGCCGCCCCCGACCAATGATGATCTTTCTGAGGCATGCATCAACAGCTTAACTCTCTTACATCAACAACATCCCAAACTTGAACAAGACAGCGTGCTGTCCGCGCAGGAAAGGTTTACTAAGGACAAGTTTAATCTCCACTCCTTAGCATCTGTAGAATGATATAATTTTTCTTCAATGGGTAACAAAGCTAAGCCTAGTCACACTAAGGATGTTGCAGAATTGTTAGATCTTTCAGGGGAAGGCTGATTTCTTCCTTTCATTCAATTTGTTCATGTAGGAATAACTATTCTAGTGCTTTAAAAATAGATGTGCACTTAAAAACAAGGTTTCTAAGTAAATACCATTCTGCATAGCCTTTCTAGGTTCGGTGAAAGTCACATAAAACCTAAAATGTAATTTAAAATAAACGTGCAAATATTTAAGTTAGATCCTCAAGAGCTGTGACTGGTCAACTTGAGCTGTTTGTATTTCACCTATCATCAGCTGCCAGTAAAATTATTTCCACTGCAAACCTTCCATCTACATGTAGTACCAGATGGTAAAAACGTCAAGATTTTTCAGTGTATATAAGTAGTTCCAGTTTATAGCTGGAGGAAGTTGCAACAGAGTGTCTAGAATAACATAACAGGCAAAAAATAGATCCTATTACAAATTAATTTATTGAAAAGTTAAGTATTATTAGTTAAGATGAACCAAGATTAAAATTCTTATATGTGCTCTTTATAAATTTAAATGTGCATCTACACATCTGCAATTATTTGTAGTACTGTTATTGTTATGCTACAAGCCCATATAATATGTACCTACCTACAGTATATCATAAGTAGTATTATTACACCACTACTATTATTTTTTTTTCTGCTGTTAGGTTTTAACACTTGCTTTTATTTGATGATTATTTATGTGTATTATAATGATCTAATAAATACGTGAATGTCTGAATGTACTATATAAGCCATCTGAAAAATAGCATCTGAATATCTTATTAAGGTTTTAGTCTTGATTTTAGCGTACCAATCAGTTAATAACTATTCTCTTTCACAAGGTACTTCCATTTGGGCCATACTCTGCCTGCTGGAATTTGTTCAAGGCTGGCAGACCCACTTTTGTTCATGGAGATTTGACTTTGACTCAGCCCGCCAAAACCACTCAGTTATTAAGACCTGGAAAAGGCTTCAATGGGTGGGGGGAAAGGAAAAAAAATCTGAAAACAATTAAACACAAACCGCGTTTGTACTTGGAAAAGGGTGGTTGTTGTATCCAATCCCGGAGAATTTATGGGATGCCATGGAAGTGTCATTAAAAAGAGAAAGGATGCGAGAACAGCTGTTTTCTGTGATGGCTCACACTGTTTACCATGATTTTTTTTTTCTACAAGACTGTGTCAGACTTACCACAACCCTCCCCAGCAGCCGGATAAGCTTTCCTCACATGGTGCACATATGAAAGAGTTAAATTACAGTACTATATATAATAGTGTGCAAAAGTTTTAGATACTTTAAATATTTGGATTCTTATCCAAGCAGAGCGACTAAGGATGTATCTGATCGATCTGAAATTCATTTACAGAATTACACAACTGACCTACACCTGCTAAGTATCATGTATAACTGAAGTGCATGTAGAGAAATTGGTTTGTTTTTTGGGGATAGAACTGATAGAAAGCATTCACGACATCATTTGTAAAAACATTGGAAATTTAGTTTCTAATAGCTTTTGCAAAATATTGTAACTGTATAAGACAGATATAAGCCACAATGTCTTCTCCTACATTGATTCATTTGTGTGTATGCTACTGTACAAATGTTTGCCACAAAACGGACAGTAAGGTTGCAGAAAATGGACAACTGTATGTACAGAATTGTATGCTTTAAAGAAGCTACCTGGCGTTCAGGCAAAGTGGAATAAGATGATATGAGTGGCCAAGCACGAGATAAAAAAGGCAGAAAGACAGAGGCAGAGAGAGACAGTGTGCCAGAGGAACGTGATTAAGTCTGTTTATGGAGTCCTATCACTGCCACACAAGAGCAGGACCACCTGCAGTCTGGAAGTCATTACGCCAGGGTCACGGGATATCCTACATGTAAACTCTGAGTCACTTCACCTCAAATTGGGTGTAAAGATCCCATTTCCTCCCATCGACAAACTGAACCACCTGCAGGGTGATAGGATATGATGCTGCTGGGGTCTATGGCCTTTACCATTGTTCTGTCCTACTGCTACATTTAACAGAAGCTGTTGATTGGTCAATTAGTCAACTCCTAGTGTAAAATTCCTGAGCACCATGCAACACCCAAATATGAAAAGACTCAAAATTATCTCTAATTTTGATCTGTATGCTTGTATGTAGAGGTAATCAATGCAAGTTACTTATTACAATATTTGTCTTTGACATTGTAGTCAACTCAAATTCATTTTTGTCTAATCTGTGTCTAATTAAAGAATGTTTGTTATTGGAATGTCAGTAGAAGTGAATTAAATATGGCATATCTGCAGGTTCCAGATGTATTTTTCTCTAACAAGTTTTTCTAACAATACATTTACAATTTATTTTCTGATATTCAAAATTCTCCCTATATAGCTTTTTGGCTATATAGGGAGTGGTAGTCATAATTCCTGTTTTAGAAGCAGATACAATGTCTAAATTATATTGCAATTTTATAAAGAATTAATCTCTAGGGGATGAACATCAGCCACTGTTATTCCTCTAAATAAAAATGAGTAAAATATCATACCCAACCAGAGCTCTGACAATAAACAAAGGAGTGCTAACGCGAAACAGTCTCATATTTGCTGTGTACACTTCTCACCTATCCTGTGACTTGAAGGCAGATGAGTTAACGGTGTGTTGAGTTAGATTGATGCATCCCCTCTCACTGACAGTTCTGAATCATGGCTCTAAGCACACACACCAGCAGCAGCTCTGGAATGTCTGATAAAATGATATTAATTCCACACATTAATGAGATTAATGAATCAGAGCAACTCAAAGCAGAGAAACCAGCTTTTCCTTTTTGTCTGGCCCTGAAATAATAACACAAAGGTAATTATAGTGCATCCATCAATCTGCTGCCGGACAGTCTAATTATCTGAGCATTTCTGAAGTGCTCTCACTTCTTTGCACCCATTTGTAATGTGTGATATGTTATTTTTTCATTAATGGAGAGCTCATCTGCAGCTCTTCCTGCATGTTACAGTGGCTACCTGTCAGAAGCTGAGAGGGCTATGATTGAGAGCTGAGGGCCTGAAGATTGAGAGATCCAAAATTTCCATGATGGATGAAGATGTCATACTGCTAAGAGGTACACATCATCGACTCATCGTGCATCTTGACAAAGCACTCTTATCCTCCGAAGGGAATAATGAGCATGCTGACAGCACATCCCCTATAATCAATGGCTTTCAAATGAGGAATCAACTCAACTAATTAAACAAATAATTTCTTCAAACTACCATAGAGTTGTGAGTTTGTCTTTTACTGTCTTTTGCCTCCAAATATAGAGGTAATAACATATCATTCAGGACTCCACACTAAACAACACTACGTTTTTTGGGGGGTTGAAACATTTTCCATAATCTAAATAAAGATTTGCCCTGCAGATTTAGCTCAATTCAAAATCACCTAATTAGCTATGCTTATGGTTTTCTTGATATTTCAATGATACAAGGTTGAAAACCCCAATTTACACTTTGTCTGTTTTCAAATAGTCTTCCAACAAATCTGACCTTTCCTTAGTATAAGATGCGTGGATGGGAAAACATTGTTTTTAAGTATTTTAATTAAGAATTGAATCACTGTTAACATGATAACCCTGGGACATTCTGTGTTATTGTGATTTCCTAATACATAGGACCTCTGTCTATCATTCAGCCGCCTCTCCAGCTGTCATCCTACAGCTGAACAACAACTCCACTTTTCTGGACTGCTGCTGGTCATTGTTTTACTATCTGAAAGATCAACTGTGAGCTTGAAGGCCACTTACCTGAAGTAGGCTGTGAAATGATTCATAGGCACCCAATGCAAACTTTCCAGGGCTACAAAGCAAAATAACGAATACCTTCTCCAGCCATAGGCCATCTGTGAGACAAAAGAGTCAGTTGTGTGGTGACCTGGCTAGCATACACAAGGTGGGACAGGCTGGTGCTAGACGATTAGGACTAACTGAACTTAACTAACTGAAATATTCATATACATAACCTTTTTTAACATGGAATCCTCAAGATTAGTCAAAACAGCAGATCAAATGCAAAATTAAGACCATTCGAGGTGCAAGGCTGTCAGATCACTTGGACATATTTTGACAAGATCAGATTCAATATAGTTCATAAGTGCAAATCTCAGCTAGGTAAAAAACAACAACAACAACACACATGTGCACATGCTGATATGATGGCCATTTGTAAACTTCCATGAGATTCCCAAAACACATGAACTGATTGAACTACCCAGGTGTGTTAACTAGTGAAATATCTTTTTTCTCTTATTTTGAAAGTTCATCCACAGATGGGTCCAAGTCACTCTGCCCAGAGGTTTTGTATGTAATTTGGCTGCCTCTCCAGAGGTCTTTCCTCAGAGTAAAAACAGACTCTGTCGCAGGCTGGAGGACCACTCTAACCACAACCTGCATCAGGTGGAGAACTGCTTCATGCACCAATACACAAAGCCCACTGAGGCCGCAGAGCACAATCAGGGCTACCATCACGGCCCAAGACGGTGAAGCTAGAGTCTATTATAAGGACAGAATCATAGAATAGCAGTCACTATTGCACTAATAATTATTTCCACATAGTATATACTGTATATATTGGTTTATTGTGTCACGCGCCCCTTAGTACCAGCACAAAGCAGTACCCCATCAGTCAAAAACAGCATATATCATTTAAACTTGCTGCTCAAGTTTAAAGGTATGAAAAGTATATGACCAATCCAGTGACCAATTTGTTTGTTGACAGCAGCTTACAAACAGAAACATTTCAATGAATTATTCATCTTTGTTGAAATATAACTACGAAATGTTTGAATTCAAAGAATAAAAGTAATACAACCTACAACACCAAACACCTGAATTTCTCTAAGACCAATTGCTTAAACCACAACCAGAACTCCACCTCTCTCAAACAAATTCTTCAACTCCATCATCTGGACTTTAATGGAGTTCCAAAACAATAATAATTACATGAGATGACTGAGGCATAACAAGGTTTGGCTCAGCCTGCCCTCCGTCCTAACTAATTGTGCAGTGTACAGAGAGCCACTTCCTGGAGCTTCCTCACTAATGGCTCCACACGATTGATATTTCAGAGAAAAAAAATGTCCCCAGCTGTCCAAATAACCGAGTTTAAATCCTTTCCCCCTTTTATTTTAAATTTCTACACTGAGACGGCCAGAAACTCATCCTACCTTATGTGTCACACAGAGACTCCATAGTTAACCTACATTTCCATCTGTTTCTCTGAGTAACTATGTTCCTTTACACCTGAACAAACTATTTCACAAACTACATCTGTTACATTTCTTTGACCCATTGTTTAAGGAGGATGGAGCTGTCTGAGTTTCCATTAGCTCAAAAAATGAATAGAGAAATGCCTTTAAAAGCTCTTATACACGGAGCACACCACAAATCATTTGACAGACAATGTTATGATGTGTCTCCTGTCTCACTGCAGGGCCTTGCTTGAGGGCAGAGTCCCCCATCTGATAAACACTCCTTTAGTTCTCTATAGCTGCCTAGCTGTAGCCTAGGGGGGAGTAAAAAGGAAAATGTACAATCTGTGATCTTAGAGCTGTAGAATAAGCCATAGACAGGTTAATGGTAATATCATGGAGTGGTCTCCACTTTAATTTCAATAAACTCATTAAAATTTGAGACAAGTCGCTCTGTTTGATTCAAACATCTTGTAAAAAGCTCATAAATGTCCTTTTCTTTTTATAAACAGTGGGGTCAATTACTTATCGGGTATGGCAGAGGGATGCTATTGAAAAGTGGTTCTCTTCTTTGTTTTTACATAGAGGCAGAACAGCTGACAATAAAGTCAACAAATTAAGTTGAATATAAATCAAGACCTAGAAATTTTCCTCTCAGTGCCACACAGGGTCTTACTTGTACATGCACACACACAACATAATGGCATTTAGACACATCATGTTTATTTATGTTTCTGGTATTTATATGTGCAAGAAATCTGAAAGATAAAGGCCTTTTTGCACAACTTCTTGGTATGACAGTCAAAGGAATAAAATTGAGAGCCTACCATCTCTTGTTAATCAGTTGTAGGCCACTAGAGAGTGGAAAAACTTCCTACATTAAGATTACACTCAAATATAGCAGTTTGTTTATTTGACAAACAAAATATCACCAGTTTGCAAAATCCTTAATAAGTCTAAATGTACAAAAATCTGATTTTCTTCTTTGTACGCACAAATATTTTTATGCTATATGAAGGAGCATTTTGCCATAGGATGCCAATATACATGCATATGCCAATGTCTCTTTTAGACTTTCCAACAAACACAAAACCATTTAACTCTGAATTTACCACTAAAGGTGATATTTGGGCTTAATCTATTATCTATAATCAATCTGCCATAAAACAACATCCACACTGATGACACAGGTAATCATCTTTTCTGTCTATCTGATTTGAAACCATGGATAAAAAGAAGGATTTCTTTTTCTAATACTAATGAACTGATGAATGTGAATAAATGAATTAATAGTATTTTTAATTATTATTTATAAAATATTTTATTTCAATGTATTTAGTCATTATTTCTTTATTGATGTGCCATCTTAATATTTTATACCAATTCTTCACTAATCCACTTATGGCCATGTTCCCAAATAACATTTATTTGCTTTTTATATGATCAAAAACAAAGTCTTTGAATAATATAGACATTGTGACACACTATAACAGTAGTTACATTTATGTAGATGCCATATGGATATGAGACACAACAACAAAACACAACTTGTTGTATCTCACAAAGTGAATGTGACAGATCCAAATATCCCATGGGAACACCTAATACTGTGGTAAGGGACCCGCTTTCTTTACTATACTATGAACAATTCACCTCATCCAAGACTATAGCATCTCTAAGTTGGGTTATTCTTTCCCGTGTCTGATAGATCACCTCCCTAGCTTGAATTGTGTGGTTTGAGGCAATTTCATTTTCCAGCCTCGCTCAGAAGTTATCTAAATGGATTGTACAATAATCCGTTATGCCCTGAAACCACACAGAAAATAATTATTCTGTGTTCAAATGTTTGACAGGAAAAATTAGTAACAATCACCAAGAGAGCAGGTGTTTTTCTTTTTCCTTCTCTTTTCCCCCCTCCCTGAGTGCCCGCAGCAGAAAAGGTTGTGTACAAGGCTAGTATTGATTTTAAAACCATTTGACAAAGGATAAATAAGACGGGAGAGGAGGGAGGCCTTAGCCATGAGCTTTTTGATCAATCAACATGTCACAGCTGGAACTAAATTCAATTCTTATTTATCAAAATCCCCTGCTTGGTTAGAATGCTATGCAACAATGCTTTTCAGACACCCTGAAAAGTCCTTAGAGCCACAAGCATCACTGTCACCTGCATAGATTTCATGACGGAAATACTTTGCTGTGAAATCTTTATCATGTGAAGACAATAAATTCATTTGAATTGCATGAGGTCACCTATATACAGAGATGTCAGACACCCTACATTTTATTCTTACATACACGATTTCAGATGTCAGAACATGTAAACTGCTGGTGAATGAAATAATATGCCAAAACATGTAGTTGCCGCTGTGTAGGTTGAACATGCAATTGCATTTATGTCCACAGATGAGCATCTATTACCTTTCATCCGTATGAATGAGCCGACAGCCCTATAATTCCTGACAACCTTTGTGTATGTTTATAAAACAGAGGTCAAAGGTCAGGATCTAACCAGTTATTTCACAACAATAGACTCTGATTAACGCTGAACACCCAGGGTACCTTCAATCAAACACATGTCATTAAGAAATGCATTTTCTATCATCTACGCATGAAATCAGATAAAAACCTTTCTTGACTTTTATTGCAAAAAGAACAGAACAGAACAGAAGAGGTCATATTTTTAGAACAATACACCTACTCACCCACCTTTGATCCAACACTAACCCTTCAAACACCTCATCCAACCTATAATAATAATCTCTTTAATAATGGCAACATAGTATCTTGTGGAGTATAAAAAGTATGTGATGGGGTTAGAGAAGGAGTGGAAACACATTTGATAAGTCAGGCATTTATCACAAGGTCAACACAAACAAACACTAATCTTTGAGTAATTTAAACTGTAAGAACAAAGTGAAGAAACAGGTGGAAAGTCACACAACTATGGGTGTAATAGAGATGGCGATAAGATTCACACTCACCTTCTTGCTGCTGGAACAACGCTAACCACTAAGCCATTGTGTTAAAATCAGAATCCATTACTGATCCTCTGAAATAAAAACATCATTAAACCTATTTACATACAAAACCCACACACAAACTGCTTGTTCAAAAGACATCATAATAATGGGGGATTTAGTCAAAAGCTCTTCTAGTTGGAACAGCAACTTATTACAGTGGAGTCTTGTAGATAATTCCTACCCCTACGAACCCATGAGTAGTATTAGGTAGCATTAAGACAATGACAAAGCTGAACAGCTGATTCAATCCAGGATTGCCCAATGAGTAACATATTTCATATTTATTATGTATCAACTTTTTTTGGGAAAATATGCATCTGTTTTATACCAAAAATATTTAAAATGGTTTGCAGAAATAAATCAAACCGACCAGTAATACCAGTGCAAAACACAAAATTAGCACAAATCACGTTAGGCTCCCCTCTACCAAGTGTAACGGATTAAATTATATGTGGCAGACATTCACAGGTCACACTGCATCCTTTGTAAACTCAACACCCATTTCCTGTTCCCATGCAGATGTGGCTTTGATGATAAATTGATTATCAAACAACATAAAAGTGGTGCAGATCTTCAAGATTAATGCCCACTGGTGACAGCTTGAAGTAGACAAGTTTTCCCATGGTTGACTAATAAGATACAAGTAGTTGTTTGTTTGTTTAGAGAGTGAAGAGCAGGACAAGCAGCCTCATTTTTATTTTTACCACCACTGAAACCTATATTTGAAAGCCTTGAAAATAGTAAATATAGAAATATTATAAAGCAGTCTAATGTTGAGCAACTCAATGGCCAAGTATAAAACTATGTTCATGAGATACTATGCTGTGTACAACACTATAATATTAAACTGTTAGTCACTGATTGTATCATGGCATTATTGTTAAGGGGTCTGAGAATACCGGCAACTCAATCGGCATCATTCTAGCTGGAGAGAGAGCAAAGAAGAAAAAGAAATGAAGGTGATATTTCAAATAAATTACTCGGTATGAAAATATTTATCTTGAAAATTTAATTTGCTTCTATGGCCCTTTAGCTACAAAAAAAATCATTTTAAGGAACATACCTATTTCGCATCAGTGAAAATCATGAATGAAAGCTCCACCTCTGTCCAACACACAAGGAATCAATCCGAAATGCTTATGACAATTAACAGTGCGAGATGCAATAAGAGCTGGGTGTTGTGACAGCTTAGATTTGGATTAAACCTGGCTTAATAGGATAATTTTTCTCACAAAAGGTACTCTGTCAAACCAGAGCAATCAATTATTATGAATTATACATGCATTGAATTAAGTGTCTAATGTCATTAATATGTCTCATTAGTTTGCACTGAGTGCAGGAGATTTTCTCCTCTGTGACTCTTCCATCAAAAGGAGAAATGGGGGGGGGGGGAGAATAACAGTATTTGCATTGAGCAGAGGCGCCATTGTGTCAATGTCAAATGGAGTGTTTGTAATGTCTCTCTCTCTTCTCCTGGAAAGCATGAGCTTTATTCATTTCAAATATTTTCAGTGATGCATTAGTGTCAGGATGTGTCGGTTCCATTTCTCAGAGACGAGCACAACTCTGACAGCATGGGCGGATGTGTAAATACAACAGAAAACACTTAACTATGAGATCATCTGTGCTGGGTTATTAATCTCGCTTTTTAAGGGCCTGTGTGGCCTGACTCCATGATCCTCCTTTCCCTCGTGTTGCTATATTTTGAACCATGTTATCTTCCTGGAAAAAAAAATCCATTAAGGAGATGGATGTATTTTGGGGATGGTTGGAAAACAAAAGGAACACACAAGTGCTGATTGGGTGGGTTATGGGTTAAGGACACATTTACAATTGCCTTCTTTGTTTGGATGGGTTACCATACAGAGTCCAATGCTCCCACTGCTGCTGTAAATCCACACATCTCCCAAGTTGATGAGTGAGTCCCTGCCCAGCAAAAAACACAGAAATGTACTTTAAGACGTTTAGTGCTAAAATATAAATCGTTTTGTGTTCTTGGGTGTCTTTTTCTAATACACATTTTCTACAGAAACACCATACTTCACATCAGTAGCACGGCTTGGGATTGGTATTCCAGGTCATGTCCCTCACACAGAATGGGTCTCAGTCTACTGGCTCTACTTATTCAAGGCACATCTCAAAACTCAAAATAGTCTATAAGCATGTATTGCAATGCATTAAATACTGATACTTCGTGTGAAAACTGAATCACAACACTGACATTGTAGACTGCTTGAAAAATATAATCTCCAATTATTTAACCTAAGTATATTCATGACAACTCACTGAGGTCATTCTCTGCTGTTCCAGCACAAGTCAGACCATACAATATATTGCCCATGCTTATTCACAACACTGACTTCTAGACATGCAATGACCCCATGTGTCATCTCTTGTGGTGTTGAATCAAGGGGTGATGACATGTCCCTGCTGCAACCTGGTAAGCACTAAACCACAGGCCAATGGTGCATTGTCACCCTTCAAATACATTAGAAAACACATCCATAGCTTCAAAATCTTTACGTAAAGATGATGAATGCCCAATTGTCAAACCTAACAAAGAAGAAGACAGAAGCAAAAATAAATAGATACAACATGTGCCTTTATCCAATACAAGGCTATAAAATCGCAGATAAAGGGCAATCATGCACGCCTTACATAGAGCTTCTTCTAAGGAGACACGGCAACCTTAGCCTTGTTGAATTCAATCCAGGTATACTTCAATTAATTAGAACTAAATAAATAATGTGCAAGAAGCCTATTTAGAGGTTTTATTCTCGAGACATAAAAGCCATTAATTATCAGGGTCAGTGTAAGAAAGCGAGATAAGAGGGAGCAAGGGTACATCGCAATAAGTGAAACAGGTAGAATTCTAAATGTCAATTAAACCAGTGAACTTTAAATCACAACATGAGATAAACAATATCAACTAAAGATCAAGTTTTGAGCTTGATATTTTCTTACACATACCAGAGATGAGAGACTCCAAACTAAGAGGAAAACACTGTTAAAACATTCTCCTGAAATTATTCTTCTTTGTTTTTGAGTGTCCATGGAGGCAGGTGAAGTCTGCCCTTATTACCAATGTCAGAGATTCGATTAAGCACGAAGAAAGCAAATGATCCCAATGAACTAATGATTAATCCGGCAGGTCTATTTACTAATGTACCAGAATGCATTAGAGGCATAAGTTAATGGGGACAGGACATCAATTCAAATACAAATGAACCACATTTGCATTGGACGCTTATTGACTGGTGTAACAAAACGAATTACAAAAGGTAATCTACTTATAAACCTTAGAGACGGATGAAACATGATTCCCAACATATCTACAATTTAACTTGGAACCTTTCTTGCCTCCAGAAATGACAGCATCAATACAAACAGATTGACCAGTGTGTCATCAAAATAAAACATCAGTTCCAATTAAAAGACAAACTAGAAATAATTAACCTGATTTCTTGGCACAGCATGAGGAAAACTATTTATTCTGATAGTGCAAGACAACCTTACTCTGTAAACTTTAACATGCATGACTGCTATTATGCATACCTGCCTGTATAACTGAAGGCAAAAACGATAATTTTTTTGTGTACTGCAGTGTAATGAACTCCCATTACGGCTATTAGCAGCAGAAATTTTCCCACACCTGCTTTGCCAGGCAAAGGACAGTGTGGGGGATAGTGAGACGTGCCAGAGGCGACAGTGCTATGGCATGCCTGAAAATGTTCCAGCCGTGTGCAGGGCTTTCCCTAGGGACAAGGAAAAAAAAAATAAAATAAAAATACTCCTCTTGCTTTGTGGATCAAAGGCCCAGACTTAATCCTCGCTTTGTTCTTGTACATAGATGAACATGAAAGCCCACTTCAGTGGATTGCTTCCCTCTGGGCCCTTGGGCACAGCACTGGACCCAGAGCACAGTCTTATCAATAATGCTGCACTCTTAACTATAGGCTTAAATTAGTGGAAAATATTCTACAATTTGACGGAAATCTATCCATTCCCTCTTCCCAGCGGTAATGACACTTTTGCTAGCTTGTCTAATACCATCTAGTAAGTGATTTTTGTAAGGGGAGGAGGGGGGTTTAAAAAGAGAAAAGCAGCAGTTCTATTTGATGTTTCGATCTGGGATTGATCTCAGAGGAAAGACTCAAATTCTGAAAGTAGGATTATTGGCTTCACTGGCTCTCCTCAGATGTCAGAGATCTTTGAACAGCCTTGTAAAGTGCACTACTTCCAGGCTGCTGCTGAACTGCTTATGAACTCATCAAAAGAGCACCTGTCTCCATATTAATGAGGCACCATGCACTTGACAAGGGTCCTCTTCCCACACATACCTGTCCCCTTGAGAACCTCACCACTTTTCCTGGAAACCGTAGAACAAAGGTGCTTCTCATTCTTGAGCTGGTGTCTCCTCACATCCACTTTTTGGAGCAAGCTCACCAGAACATCTGTATTGCAAAGTGCCCCACCAAAAGTAGAAAAAATCTGCAATAGATCAGAAATGGAATTAATTAAATTATGTTGATTTGTTTATTTTAGACAAATACGTCTTGTGTCTGCTTGTGTCACTGGAGGTCCCAAGACAGCTTGTGATGTGATCTGCCATACTGAATTTAGTCAAAATTTTCCATTTTTTCCATATGCTTCATTTTTTTAAACATTCACTCAAAAATGTTACCAAATGGACTTGGACACCAAATGTGGTGTGTAAACTTGGAAACACTCTCATGAGTCTACCAAAAAACTGCAGTTCTTCTAAGTATCATTTTTTGATGTAAATGCCTAAGTGTTCCTACAGAGGCAACTGCAGCTAATCAGCATGTCTTCACCCACTACTTTAAGCCATTGAACTGTGTGTGTGTGTGTGTGTGTGTGTGTGTGTGTGTGTGTGTGTTTACACACGCGCGTACACTGCTCGTGCCTTCTGAACCTCATTTAATGAATTTTCTGACTATTATTATAGCTTTTTGTGTGACACAGACCCTCCCAAAGGTTTGTGCTTCTGTTTTAGGGAGTGAATCTGTGATTTTTTCAGTCTGTTACTTAGTACTAATTAGCAGATATCCATTTGTTCTGGCTCCTAAAAGTGCTAGCCTTGATGTTTCAAAGTCCAAAGAGTCAAAACAGTCCAAAACCAGTCGGGGATGTCACAGTGTCTGTGTCCTTTTCTTATAACAATGCTTTTGACGTGGTCAGGTCAAGCTGACATAGCAACCTAGTATTCTGCTGAACTGCTTGGCCCCTTGTTTTACATGCAGTTACATCTAAAATAAACAAACACACCTTATACTATGAATGCCCAGAACACAAACGGGATTTCGTGCAATTAAACACTTATGATAATTAAGGATGAAAACAGATAAATAAGATAAATGTCTCATTTTGATGCAGCAGTGATAGCAGTTGTTCTCTGTATATGTGGGTTGATGGATGAGGATTGGAGGGTCTGGCAGTGTCGGCGTGGGGGTAGGGGTTGGGGTATAGCTGAACTGTAATTGATAATGTAAAGGCAGATGGGGGTCTCCGGGGAGATGGAAAGAATCCAAGCAGATGGCCAAATTGCCGCTTATTTATGTGGAGCAGAGGACTCAGCCCTCTCGTCCACATGGTATGATGGATCATTATAGCTCTTTGTGCATAAGCACCAATATGCTTTTAAATCTGGACAGCAAAGCTGAAGAAAGCCAACAAGCAAATGTGCCATATTTCAAGGGTCCTGTCAGAAACATTGGTGTGGGGGTGGGGGGTTATGGCAAACAACCTATGCCACAATGAATCTAATTAAGACTCTACAAGAGAGCCTCAACAAAAATGAAAAAGGGAGGTTTGCTAAGTGTTGTTTCTTCAGCAGCAGAAATGTGTAGTCGGAGGATTTGAAGTTTATGAAGGCTGCCATGCTCAATGCTCACACACTTGTGTTAGTGGTCAGTTTGTTTTGATGACATACACTGTCATTACCTTCGATCAGCTGTTTTGTTCACAGACACAGACAGATTGGTTAATATGGTTGAGGCCCCTTTGATCCCACCCTGTCCCTGGGTTAACTCTATTAATGTCACCCCGGACCACCTATTTCATATTTACTAAGACTCTTTCATCTCCCCATGTAGTAATTGGACTTCTAATGTGAAAGCACTGACGTGAAGGCCATCCATCGGACTGAAATTACAGAGCATTCTCTCATGGCTTCTCATAAAGACACTTCAATACTAACCAGCTTTCCAGTGTTGGGGATTGTAGCTTTAAGCAACTCTTCCATATCATTTGTACAAAGTTGTCCATCTTTAGTGGAAAAAATTGCATTAAATGAACAAAAACATCCCTGAAAACTCATAGGTAGTACCAAGGATATATGACTGTGTCTCTGTGTTCAATGAAAGACTGCAGATAAACTACTTATACACAGATCCTGAGTTAATGAAGATTGGATCAAAATCACATCAAGATGTGATTGAATATACTTTTAAAATACTTTTTTTGAGACTTATATTTTGTTGCGGTTCACTTCCACCTTCCTGTAGCAACAAACAGTATGAAGTTTGTGACTACAGCTGAAATTAAGTGAACATTTTTGTATTTCTAAAACAAGCAAAAGCCCTGAAAGCTTCCACTTTTTACATGTATGTATATCTTGTGTGATACAGTTATTTGGAAAAAATAACTCCCCACAGAAAAGCAAAGTAAATGTGTCATTAGATGTGGAATGTATAGCACTTCCCTGGGCCTCCCACATTTTACATTCCAGAGTAACACCAGCGAATATTAATATTTGCTTTTCATTTCAACCAGCAGTGGTGCTCTGTTCAGGAGGAGTGTGGCAAATGTGACCTTCAGACAGGATATTAGAGTGAATGAGGGAGTATGATTCGGCCAGTGAAACAGAAGTTGGACATAATTGCGGATATTGTTTTTCCAAATATAAAATGAATGCAACGGTACATCTGCATTAAATGACTAACACTCGAGGTGACTCACTGGAGCTGACTTTGAGGTAAAGGTTTTCTTTTTGGGCACCCAACACTGACTAACATAAGATGAGAAAATGACCCCATCACAGTAACTGCAACTGTGCTTCTGTTTGACACTACCATAAAGCAGTGGCTATTGTTAGGGAGGGATTACTCAGCACCCAACATTACACTTCTAGTCACAAAGAGAATAATCAGAACGTGAAAGAGCTATCATGCAGCCAAGGAACTTTGGGTCCTAAACAGAGAAGTTAAGCTCTAGAAATACACCCTGTTTTGAGAGCTGATACCCACATTAACAAACACTTTGAAACATAACAAGGACACTAATCAGTCAATGATTTACAGCAGAGGGGGCTCCTCCACTCTATCAAAGGGTTCTTTTTACTACAGTGTGGGTCTTATTGTTGTAATCTTCCCAAAAGTTTATCATAACATGGCACTATGATTGTGGACAGATTAGAGTTTAGTAGAAGCAGCTTTGCCATGGAAGAAAATGAAACAAGAAAATACGCAGCTCAGATTATGTGCAGATCCATTTAGATCCAAACTAGTATATTTAAAGATTAAAAATGAGGTTATTCCTAAAACAAAAAAACAAAAACAAAAAAAAAAACAAAAAAAGTTCATTTCAGATTTATATACATTCCCATATGGAAAAGAAATAGTAAAAACATATATGATTTACTCATGAAAGTGGCCACTTTCATGAGTAAATCATATATAAATCATATAAGGCTTACATGATTTACTCTTGAAAGTGGCCAATTTCTCATTACTTTCATATATTTTTTAGTAAGTATACAAAACATACAAGTTTCATTATATAATTTTTCAAGGGATCTTATGTGTTTTCACTCTTGTATGCTTTTTATACAAGTTTCATACAAGACAGATAAAATCTTTATAAGATTTATATATATCTTTTCCATATGGGTTAGCCAAACTGAATGTTCTAAACAAGACTTTGTAAAATGTACCAAAAAGTAAGTATTGTGCTATCCCACATATTGGTCATGACAATGACACTAAGATCTAGGTTGAAAAAAAAATATGGGAATGATTTAGCTAACATCCAACTTTCCAGAAATCTGCAAAACGATTATGACTCATAGCATATGTACTCTAATGCCATGGAAACCATTGCAACACAGCTAATTTTGAATACAATAATGAACATTCACAACTGATGTTGATGAATCACCAGAATGGTAATCTGAGGAACTGGATTGGTTTCTGCCGTCTGCCAAAAACATGATTCCTCCAGGCAACACATGCAGGAACTACAGACAAGTACAGGAGGAAGGCTATTTGTTTGAATTATTGGGCAATTTTCCATCAATCACAAAAAAAAAAACCATTCCTTAACCTCATGTGAAATAAAATCCCAAAGGAATACTGATTCCAAACACAAAGAAAATAGGAAGACAGTGACTTGACTAGAAAGTGGGCCGTGTTTTTGATGTAGCAGAGTGACCACTCATTCTACACTTTCAAGAGCAATGCATGATTCTGCTAAAATGGTGACAGTGTCTGCACCCAATTTTGGTAATAATTTGCTTGGACAGAAAGAAACAGTCTGGAAGCAATTTGTGATAATACAACCAAGTTTTCTTTTTCCTCTAACTAAAGTTATTTTAACTATTGACCTTTCCAGTGCTTGAATGGCATTTCCAAGTGTTCTGGGATGCCAATGGTGCTCTCAAACGGAACTTTTTAATTCTGTGCGTCAGTGTTGTTTTAGGCCTCATCTCTGGGGTAAAGCATTTAAACTATTACTGTATGCGCACTCTTCTAACACACTAACTCAATAGTGGACCTATTGCTGTACACTTGGCAACATCTATTTAAAGGACCGAAGGATATAAAGATTTTGATTTACGTTCCGCGAGGACCGAAAAATACGTAAAAGTCTGACTTTTCTCACTGAATTTTCCTCGTGTTTTGCTATTACTTTGTGACACATCCGCTGCACGTGGAAAATTACCACTTCAAATATCTAAAGAGACTCAGAATTCACAGTTGTGCTTTAGGATTATGAGATAATCTAACAACCTGCTGAGCTCTCTTCCTTTTACACTGCTGCTCCCTTGTGGTGTATCAAGATATGATAGGCTGCTGTGACAAAGTGTAAATCCAGTGGTCTCGGGTGATTAATTAGCAACAAGAAAATAGATTGTGTTTATTCCTGTTGTTGAGGATTCATAAAATGAAAACCAACTACCTTTCAAAACAGAGATTACACAAAGATAGCTGATGCTATTGTTTTATTTTAACAGAATAAGTAAGGGTTTCATATTAGAAATGTAAAATTTAAGTTTTCATTTCTCTGACATCATATATCATCCTTAGGTAACTTAAAAATATGCAAATATACATGGCTGGTGGCTATATTTTCCAAATCTAGCTGAAAGGTCTATCCAAACATCCGCATCACTCACACAATTCAAACTTGTCCCTCAATCATATGCTTGTCCTGACGCCCCAACACCTTCATCCCAGCCCCCATCTCTCAGCAACGCAATCAGGTAAATCCCACATTAACTCCTGGGAAACAGCCCATTAATATTTCACTTGTTTTCAAGCCTGTTTGTGCCATACATCAATGCCCAGCTACTCCTTTCAAAGCCATACATTAGAACTATTTTCAAAATACTTCATTGTCAGCCTGTGGCAGCCTCATTACTTATTAAGATAAGAGAAAAGATGTTCAGAAGCAGTTGGCGGCTCAGCTTGCTTTAAAAGATCCTTTCTACTGTTCCACCTCCTCCGCCTGCCTCCTACACTACCTCCTTCTCTGTACTCGTTTGTGTTAACACTGTCAGAGAATCTTTAGGTAGTAGCTTTGTTGAAAATATGTGGGATGTTACTTTAGAAAAAGTAAAGAGTACCAAAATAATTGCTAGAACAGACTCCTACGAGTGCTACAATGCATAAAGCATCCACAGCTTGCAACATTAAACCACATTACTATCAAAACACCTGTAACTGAGTCATTGGAATACACAATAAGAAAATACACAACATGTATTTTCATATTGCACACATGAAAAACTTGAACCCTAACATAATGGGACTGGGTGGCTTGCTTATAAACTTCTAAGGCTAAAAATCTTCACTGCCTTTTTCATTCAGATTCAGTTATTGACCTTTACAGGCAACATAAGCAATATCATCTCAGGTATATGAGGAATATTTGGAGAGCACCTAAAAATCAGGAAGAATAAACTGCCATGCTGAGGCAGTGATAACCAAAGGAAGATTGCAGTGCAGTTGCCTCATCTTCTCTGACAAAAACTGAATGAAAAAATTTAATTGCTATGATGGGTTTTAAAAAATATACTACAAAAGAAAGAAAAGATCAGAGAGGAAGATTTGGGGATGTTATAATCCTTCTTTACTGTCACTCTTTCAGGATGATGGCATACCTTTGTAACTATTGAAAACTGTTTTTGAATGCTTCTTGATGGGTCTTCATTACCTGCACATCAAAACTGACAGCAGATGGAATTACTTTCAAAAGTATTTTCAAGTGTTGATATTAAGGCGTAAAATTTCTTTTTGTCTTCAAAAACTGCACCACCAACTACTCACAAGTGTCCAATTTGGTGAAGACAACTTTATCTCCAGAACCCATAACGGAAACCAGCAAAGGCAAGAGAAATTACCCAGCTGATACTCAAAATAATAGAACTCCAAGAGAAGCACTGGGTTGGAAGGAAACAGTGACGCGGATTAAGTGTCACAAAATGCAAGAGCCAGGATGAGAGACGCGTGAGAAGAACACAGTTAAAGTTTTTTTAACTTAGACAAAAACGGCCCGTTTAGAAAGGAGAGACGGCAACATTTATTGCATACCAAATGCAAAACTTCAGTTGAATTCCTAATCACTTTAAGATGACCTTGATGGAATACATCATGAGATCAAAGAAAGGTGTGCAGACACTTATAAGACACTCAGAATACAGCATTTATACAAGGGTCTTAATAATGTAATGGTGGATACTGTTGACATGTGTCTGCTTAATAAAACAAAAATGTTCTGAAGATGGAGTACAGAAAGATCATCTTACACACTTTTTTCCTATCATGTTGTTTCACATACCTTATGTAAAAGCAGTGAAAATATCACTTCATACAATGGCTGTAATCTTAAAGCAATAGGAATAAACAGTCTATATAGTGAAATGACATTCCTGACACATTGTGATTAGCTGCTTAAACCTGTCCACTTGTATTTTTCTTATTGTTGGACCGATTATCCAGCACAAGTCCTGCTCCTATTAAGGCTTTCTGTGACTGAAGTCAAATCAATAATCTCAAAGGTTGGCAATACAGCAACATACACAACAAATCCAAATTGACTGTCTGGATCATCCTTTACAAAGGAAGAGGAGATAATGCCAGTTTGCATATCATGATGCACTAACAACCTAACTATTCATGAAAATGATCAAAATCCACCCTTAAAACTGTTCATTTTAAGGGGTTTTCCATGCCAACCACAGCTGACAATGAGTCAGTGATGTGGAACTGGTTTGGTGTTTGTCCATCAGATACCCACCAAAGCACATTGTTTTGTACAACATGCAAGCAGGCATTCGTTATTGCCGTATTTGTCGGACTAAGGTGCTCCTAAATCTGGGAGTAATCTGGGTCCAAAATTCCGTTTCTTCATGTCCCAAAGTTAAACGAACACTGCAGCATCACTGGGAGTTAAAAACTGTCTAAATTATTTCATCTTTGATAAAAATTATCAGTATTGCTGCTTTACCAGGTGTAATAATTAAGTTTAACATCCGGGCATCCATGAAAACAGAATTTATTACATTTAACGGAGTTAGAAGTTAGCAAGAAGTTAGCGGAAGTTAGCTTGCTAGTTTCGCTAGTTACCTAAGCATTATATACCATGTTCTGACTGAGAGATTTCTGAAAAATTCAAAACGTACAGCTCTGCTATCACTTCCAACATAAATGAAGACAGAAAACTAAACAGTAGTGAAGTTTGTAAGGTTACTGAATTTGGGCTAGCTGGTAGATAATAATGTGATCGCTAGCGACACAGCTATGTTAGCATAACATAAACAGTAAAGCTGGAGGATGAACCTAAGTTTTTCCACTGATAGAAGTTAACGTGACGGTTCCTGATGGTTAGAGACAAATGCAATCTCATGGCAGGATGCTGTAAACAGACCAAGCTTCAGTCAGGAGTCATTAATATACTACAACAACATGGGAATAGAGCAGCTGTGATAGAATATAGCATTATTGAATCAATATTCTATAATATTGAAGTGGAGGAAGCAAGAAGAATAAGTTGAATAAAGTTTGATTTATCTGACTGCTTTGTTTCTTGTGCCTTATAATCCCGTGCACCTTAGGGTCCGAAAAATAGGTATTTGACGTTTTTTGTTTGATACACTGCAGTTTCATGTTGCAAAGCACCTATTTTTAACTGTAGTGGATATTATACATGGTTATGCTCAGGATATGTCAGCCCATTTCTACTGGAAATGCCCTTTGGTTAAACTTTCAGCAAGGAATTTGAATTTGCACTGTTAAATTTTTATATAGCTTTAATGCACATAAAAACAGCTGCTTGTTTAAGTAAATCGAAGGGTTTTTTGCGCTAGTAAAGTTGTGGAGTTGTATTTTGTCTTGCATCAATTATATCGTCAGTTATATCGTTATCGCAAATTTTCAAATATATATCTGATAAATATCTTTGGCCATATCGTCCTGCTCTACTAAGGAGTCAAGCCTAAGTGTAATTGGAGTCTCTGCACACTGCACTTCAACAGCAGCTTCTTTCATGCCACAGTCTGACTAATGGCAAAAATAAAATACCGACCAACTAAAATACACAAAAAATCTACCTTATCCAGAAATGGAATAAAGAGTTTAATAAGATGTGTAACATTTTGTTTTTCCGTATTATTGTATAGTAAATATGTACAATATGGAAATTACTGTCACTTATACTTGAAATATTGTCCCTTACCTAATCTTACTGCACACTTTGTTTTTAAATTTGTATTTACTTCTGACTCTAAAATCTGCACAAGATTTCCTTAGCATCCAGACCCAGTGCATGTGTAAATTGTCTATAAAGATTTAATCGTCATCTTTTTCTAAATCTTCATAAAATCCTTTTTTTCTTATTTCTTTTTACACTCTCCTTCCTTGCCCTCATGATGATTTCCATCAAGGTAACAAAAAAGTGGTTACAAAAAGGTAGTAGGAGGTACTTTTTGGACTACTATTATGGCAGCCATTTCCAGGTCACGTCACATATTTAGGACCCCTTTCTTTTTTTCTTTTTTTTTTTGCCTGTCCCATTTGGTTCTTTAGCCATCAGAATTGTTGTTTGAAGACCAACAAGGATACCCAATGGATTTACTTTGCCAAATGGATCATCGGTGGCATTGCCGTATTGGTCCATTTGATCGACCTTTGTTTTTATTATTTATTATATTTTATTTTCAGATGTTACAGACATGAGTGAGGGATAGGAAAGGGAGAAAGAAAGAGGAAGGAAAAGAAAAACAGAAGGGGAGAGGGACAGTGAGAAAGGGGGAAAGAAAAAAAAATCTCCTGGATCACCTGTTGAGAGAAGAAGAATAGAAAACAAGCAAAAAAAACACAAAAAAAACCCCAAAGCAACATACTAAACACAACACCATCGCATTAATCTAGCTAGGACCCCTTTCTAAGTGAATTTTTTCAACTATAGCCTGGGTCATTTCCACAGAAAACATTTTTGATTTGTTAAAACAGAAAAGGCACAGGTGTGAGCAATAAATACAGTTATGAATGCTCTATTTAGTTGTCACTGGAAGGCTACACCAATCAACTACCATGCACATTAGTGTGACCATGAACCTGTAATTAACTGCACCTGTGATTTTCCTGCACCGAATTGCCTCCGTGGCTTCTGTAAGCTAATGATTATACAAAGAAAGGGTCTGTGTTACTGCACACGGAGAAGGGTACATGGCATGGGAACCTCTACAGTAACATAAAAACTGAAAACACCAATTCCAGCAAAATCGCCATTATTATACATATTATACGAGCAATTCAGCATAACGTAACGCCAGGCAGACGAAGGGAAACCTTTAAAGTCTTTTCAATTTTTTAGCTCTTAATTAAATTAAAACTTTAAATACTACAAACTGTAATAACAAGCTGCCAGTAGCTATCATTTAAACAGGTGGGGCTGTTAGCGGTTGTACCTCAGTACGGAAAACTTTAGGCTACTAGCATCATCATCGTCATCATCTTGACAATATCTTCACGGTCCTCTTCACGTTGCTCCGCTCCATTACAGGTACGTCCGTGTGAATCCGTTAATTGGGAACAGTTTATTTTTTTTTTAAGCTTCTGGTGGCTGTATTGTTGTGTACACAGCGAACACAGTGGTACAGTTTCTCTGGACTAGGCGTGTCTTCCTTTCACCTGTCAACCTTTGACCTCTGCCTCGTGACTACTATGGGTATTTGCAGTGACACTTCCTTGAATGAAACAAATAATCTAAATTTACCTACTGTCTGGTTCTTCGCACTGACTATGAATTTTCTTCATGCAAGATGTGAAGACAAATTACACATGTTATTAGAGAAATAGTAAAAAGATGGATGACCGATAACTGTGGCTTTACACATTTATCAAACATCGCTTTACATTATAGGCACTGGATGTGTTGCATAGTTTGCATATAGGTAAACAATCTCAAAAGAGTGTGCTTTTTAAAAGGCAAGGCAAGGCAAGTTTATTTGTATAGCACAATTCAACAACAAGGTGATTCAAAGTGCTTTACAGAGACATTAGAAACAAAAACAAATTAAAAGCATGATTTAAAATTAATTAAAACTAACTAACTAACTAATTAACAAACAAACAAACAAACAAAACAGTATATAAAATCAAAACAGATAAAATCAGAACAATAGATAAAATCAGTAGTTAAAATTTTAGTTTTGAAATTTAAGCTTAAAAGTGTGGATTTGGTGCTTTATTCAAATGCAGCTGAGAACAGGTGAGTCTTCAACCTGGATTTAAATAAACTAAGTGTTTCAGCTGATCTGAGGCTTTCTTGGAGTTTGTACCAGATATAAGGAGCATAAAAGCTGAATGCAGCTTCTCCGTGTCTGGTTCTGACTCTGGGAACTGATAAAAGACCGGATCCAGATGACCTGAGGGATCTGGAAGGTTCATACTGGGTCAGGAGGTCACTGATGTATTTTGGTCCTAAACCATTCAGAGCTTTATAGACCAGCATCAGAACTTTAAAGTCTATCCTCTGACGGACAGGCAGCCAGTGTAAAGACCTCAGAGCTGGACTGATGTGGTCCACTTTTTTGGTCTTAGTGAGGACTCGAGCAGCAGAGTTCTGAATGAGCTGTAGTTGTCTGACTGATTTTTTAGGTAGACCTGTAAAGATGCTGTTACAGTAATCAAGCCTACTAAAGATGAATGCATGGACTAGTTTTTCCAGGTCCTGTTGAGACATCAGATCTTTTATCCTTGATATATTCTTGAGGTGATAGTAAGCTGACTTTGTTATTGTCTTAATGTGTTTTTCTAAGTTTAGGTCTGCATCCATCACTACACCCAAATTTCTCGCCTGGTTTGTGGTTTTTAGGTAAAACAAACTTTCATCGGGAGTCCAGAATGTGTTTGGAATAAAATTTAAATCTAATGTCCATATTATATAAATCAGCTACTTATTTCATGAGGTCACCAGTCGACAGTAAATATTCCAGTTATTTATTGTGATTTTCTCCTTATGCTATCATATTGCGAGACTGGGTTTTTTGGTGGAGCTCAAAGTAGCTGTGTATCTGTAAAAATGACATACGAGTGTCCTTATGTACATATTTAACTGGTGTTGGTGAGCTTTGCCAAATGCTTGTCAGTCATCTCAAGAACAGTTCTTTGAAAAGTTCACCTAACTAAAGGAGAAAAATGCACGCACAGCCAGCTCTAATAAGCCTGCTTTAATAAAGGCAACACTTTGCTGCAGGTAAGTTGATTAATGACTCAAGCGAGGCTAAATTTTTCACACCACTCCCAAAGTCAGCACTTCCACACTATTCCTAATGGTTTACCAAAGCTGCTTGAGGCGCAATGCAGGTACAGTACAGGGAGTATCGTCTGTTCCCAAGCAGATTATTTACACTTTGCCTTTATCAGCCATCTAGAATCAGGCTATTAGTCATCACAGAGCAGATGAAAAGCCAGAGAAACTGAGCATTTACTGTAAAATGTTGATGGATGTAGCAGCATCTTAGTGGTCATACATCAACAGCCGGGCATCACTGACTCACTGATCACTCAATTCTCCAGAGCTGATAGATGTTTTTTATTTAGTACGCACATCATGAAATGTTTGGTTAGACTAGAGACGCTGGCAAACTCAACATATGAAATCTACTGATTTGACACATTCCATCCTAAAACATAACAGCAATAAAAGGTGTTTCTTGAGGCAAACAATCTGCAAACTCAATCAGATAGCAGTGTCAGACTTGCCTCGGTGCTGAGCCATGAAAAACATGCACCCATGGACATAGAGTGTGTCTCAATTAAAGAGCTGAAAACTCTGTGAGCAGACATGAGAATTTGGACTGTAAACACACTAATATTATTCATTACACGGCTTTAATGATGCATATGATTCATCAAGGAATCCTTACCAAGTGCTCAAGAAGAAACACACAAAAAAGCATTGATACACATTAATGAAAACAAGAAAAGGGGGAATGCTGGTGCCACTGAGAAGCACTGGTGACTGGCCTGGCACATGTGCTCTTCTTCAGGCGCTGTATACAGTGTGTGCGTGCATATCTGTTCCTGCGTGTGGATATAAGGGTATTTGGAAGGGACGTCCCTGTACTTTAGAGAGTGGCTCCCACGACAGCCTGGGGTGCCACATCCATCTACGTCTTTTTGCCAAATTTGATTTTAAATATTTATCACACCATACATCTTGGCTGAAACAAATTGCTGGCAAAGTGCTATTGTCTGGGAAACATGTAGTAAGAAGGATGGAGGTTTTAAAGGAAACATCAATGTTTCATTTGGTAAAATATATGACTGGGAAGTGTATGTGCAACTACAGCAGTTTTCAAACAGGAGGATGATACAGAAGTACAACTTTCTGAAGTTTATTTTTCCTGTGGCGTGTTACGAGTTCAAAAATTGGGGATGGAGACAAGAGAAAAAACCACAATAACAACACTGGTCCGGCCGGGTTAAGTCAAACGATGATTTTAATGAACACACGCGTGGGAGATGGGCACCGTATGCAGACAGCCTCAGATCTCAAAATCTGCTCCTGCTGAGATGGGGCAGAAAACTCCAGCATGCTCTGTTCTCTTCTAATCAGACAAATAAGGCGATGACTCTCTGCAAACAGTATTTCTTATAACATCATAAAACAATATCCACAATAAATCAGCAGTCTAATGTAATGCAAATCAGTTTAACTAATGCAGTAGTTATCAGCTTCTTCTAATTCAGGAGAATACTGCAAACTAAAACTACATAATAATTCACAATCTTTAATTAGGGGTATAACATGGCATAAAATAATATTATAACGTAACAGGCGTAAAGGCAGATGCGGGGTATTTTGAGATGAAATCCTCTTCATATCTTTCTACAGCTGTATAATGTGTGTGGATCTTTCCATTCATAACATGTATTAAAATTGCAAATGTAAATTTGTCATTTATTAATCTTACTTCTGTGTGGTCTTTTTTAATTGTTTCTTTTTTGATGGTGTTATATATTGAGCACAAATCCTAGATGAACAAAAATCCAAAGAATCATTATGCATAAATGATAAGGATAAAGTGATACATTTTCACAAAGAATAAATAAACAGGAAAATATTAATTGCATCTGGGCTGTGGATTCTGTTTTAGGTGAGGTGACACTATATAGGTTGTCATTCTTCAAGCAAGAGTCTACACGGTATGCCTCCAGATTCCCTGCTGTGTGTGTGATGTGCCTCCTGCATCACATTTCTCACATTTGACATATTTTTTTAACCAAGGAAACTTAGAAACTTTTTTTGAAAGAACACACTTGTATACTTTGTATTTTTCTATTTGACCTGAAAGTTAGACTGACTCTGTGTAGCCACCATATTCTACCATTAAACAAGGAGATGCCTTGCTTGAAGGCATTTAGCCAGTGATTGTTGATGAGGAAGAATGCAATATATGTTCACGTTCACTGAGAAACCAATATATTGGTCATAGGGCAACTAACTGTTGCAGTAAGATTGGACACAATTCAGAGTAATGGCAGCTTTCTCTGCAAACAAAAGATGATTTACAGCTTACCTGGGGGACAGGAAAGCCACGCCAGCACAGCATCCCTCTGGTAGATGATGTCAAAACAGCAGAACAGCCAAGCAACTCAAATATTTCTCTACTTGTGTTACATTGCTGTGCTTAAGGGAAGGTGCTGTCACATATTTGATTTACTACATTGGTTTCACTCTGAACAACACATATTTCTGGAAAGAGTTTATTTGATACAAAACTATAATACCAGAGAAAGTTTTGTCCGTAGCGGCAAGCACAGTAAAAGTATTCTCCAGAGGGAAAATACTGCACCCGGGAATAAATGACAAACAAATAAATGATGGTTGGATATGTTTTAGGCGAAAATAATCCACATACTCTGTTCTCTTCATACAGTTTAAAGTGAATTACCCACCTGAATGCTTCCACTAAATCCATTCAGCCAACACTTTTTTTTCAAAGCACCAAACAAACAAAGAAAAACATTATACAGCATCATGTGTTATATTGCTTCAGCAACATCTGGCTTTGTTTATCCCCTTAATTGACTGATGACTATATTTGTGTAAAACATACTGAATATAAATGTCAAATTGTCCCATTACTGTTACTTACAAATTAAAATGAATTTCCACATGTTTGCTCACTAAATATTCAGTAAGTGATCTCAGTTTGTACGATAAATCATATCTTACGGCTCTCTTGTGTCTGTGCCATACATTCAACTGACCACACGGTGGTGCTCTTGTCTTGTTGACAGTAAAGATATGAAAATAGGGAAGAAAAGAGATGGTGCTGGCAGTCTGCAAGATCTGTAGAACTAAGTATCATCATAATATATTCATGTTTTTTAAGCTGCTATTTGCACATGTCTATCTTGAGTTGCATTTTAGTGTATGCTATAATGATAATATATGATATTTAAAGTAATGTATTACAATATACGTAAACTAATATTAATACGTTCCACACTAACATGACACCTGAAGTGGCTTCATCAACTTTTTCACTTTACTTCAAGGGATTTGTGTTATTAGTGCTCTTTTTGTGTTAAAATGTTCCCAGTTCATTGTGACATTAACTAACCACAAAGCATTGACACTAACTAACCGTAAGGCGTAACGCCTGTTTGTCTTCCCTGGCAACAGTAACAGCTTCTAGGTGTTCCACTAGATGGCACTTGTGTAGCACCACAACTGGGGTAACTGGTCACTGTGCTGTTGCCATTGTTTAAGTAAACACTATTCCCTTTACCAAAGGACTGGCTAAATGCAGCAATGATTAATTACCAATTCAGTGTTAGTACACATTATTATCCAGTATTCAGAAAGAGGCACATAAACAGCACATTGCACAAAAACAAAATGATTCAGGAGCTTTAAGGCCATTTGGAAATGCATCCCACAAAGCTTCTCAGCACATAAATATGTATTACATCTGCAACTCAATTAGGCATGGTGAAATCTGGCCTTTGGGGTAGAAACCTGTGAACCTGCATAGATTTACCCTAACCACTCCTCTGTAGACCTTCAGCTGTACAGCTTTTGCTCATACTGATAATCATCCCAGCTGACCTGTATATGGAGGCTGTAATCTAATATACACGTTTGATCTGTGTGCACTACAAGAATTAGGGTTCCTTGCATACACCAGGCACATACCATACAAGTGGAATAAGGTCTGTCGAATAACTTCATCACAGTCAGCCGTGTGGAGCTGGCATATGCAAATATCCCAGAAATCCAAATGGAGAACTGCAGCTTCATTAAATTTGGCAATAAAATATTTGCAATACCTCATTGGCTTCTAATGGCCATAATGAGGAGTATGACTGAATCCAATCGGCTTGCGTTAGATTTAATTTGTTTGGCATTTCACAGATGGGAATGCATTTAGAACTGTGAGTAGACATGAGAAGTCATTATAAAACCCAGGACATAAGCGGAGGCTGCCTTGTGGTTAGTTTGTGGCACCACAGGGCCACAAAGGCCTCCACTCTTTCAAATAGGGATGAGTCCCTGAATACTATTATGGAATATACAGCAGCCAAAGTCTCAACCACATACTGGAAATACCAGTGGTTGATTTTACCAGATTGCATTTCATCATATTAGGTTACCGGAACTTAATTAATGCAATTCCATTCCTTACAACTATCTGCAGCTGGCATTTGTCCAAGTCTAGATAAGATTGGCTTGCAGCCTAAGCATGCCAACTAAAAAGATACCACAGGAATAAACAAAGATGCTTCTTGTTAACTGACAAATTCGTTAAAAGCAGACAGAGAATGCTGCTGTTGAGATTAATTTGCATTGTGTAATTGAAACAGCTCACTGCAAATAACAGGAAATAAAGTATAGATACAAAAGAATCTATCTATCTATCTATCTATCTATCTATCTATCTATCTATCTATCTATCTATCTATCTATCTATCTATCTATCTATCTATCCGTCCATCCGTCCGCCCGCCCGTCCGTCCGCCCGCCCGCCCGCCCGCCAGTAAAATGAGTAATGAAGAGTACTATGTTGGAACAATGCACAGAGCAAATAATTATATCCTGTCAGGACTCAATTTGGTCACATCCATCTCTTTTTAGAGCAATAGCACAACCTATTCTACAAATATACCAGCTAATCAATTAAAAATTCCAAATAAATGTAAAGATGCACAGCCCCCTTACTGTGCATTGCTGAAATAAATTGGCTGTGACCCAAACATGACCCTGCCTGTTGTTCATGAGACCATTAAATTTCCTGCAAAGGGTTCAGTGGGGCACTGTGTTTGTGTATATGTATGTGTATCAACATGAGGCAGTGTGTATATACTGTATGTGTGGGTGTGCTTGCATGTGTGAGAGAAGATAGTGGTTCACACATGTTATTCATCACAAGTTACTAGGTCATTCATTCATTTCCTTATAATGCACTTATTTGAATATCATTACCATACCATCATTTTTATGGGAACCAGTGTTTTCAGATTATGGTAGTTTGTATAGTGCACACATGAAACCTTGTAGTAGTCAGTTTTTCAGTCTGCTTGTTCCTTTCTGTTACTATGGAAGAGTGACAAATTAAATTTCAGATGACTTAATAAGGCTATCAGAAAAGCTTTATTGCATCTTGACAGTGGTTCTTTTCTTCTCAAGGAATGGAACACCATTCTTTCAAATCATTTGGGCATTTTACATTTATTTCATAGTCACAGTGAGACAGATATGAATTCAGAGAGACGATGGAGGGATGACATGCAACAACCCAGACTGTGAATGGGACCTGATCTCTTAGTGGAACAATAAAATTATTCTCTCATTTGGTGTTTTGATTATTGTGGTGGAAAGCTCAGTCTAATATATGCAGAGTCTCCCATAGGTTTTCAACTAGGGTAGTATTGGCTAACTGTTAATGGTTCACTTTTCATTTTAATAATCACCAAACCATTCAGTGACTTCTTGTTCCCTATGGTTGAAGTTGTCATCCTTGAAGAGATCACTCCCATCAGCATACAAATGCTTGGTGATAGGATAAAAGCAAACACTCAGAACAACTTTGTAATGATTTGCAATGACCCTTCTCTTTATGGGGAGAAAGAGGAGTCATATTTGGTATCAAGCTACATTAACCCTGATTACATCATTGGAAGCTAACCTCTTTCATTGGTGCAGCAAAATGACCTGACCTATAAATTAGCTTATGCTGCAGAATTGTCCAATCAATATTTCACGTAGATTTGTTTTTTAGTATGAAAGAGAGAAAATTATAGAATATTTCATTTTACAGTATTGTTTAATCTAGGGTCAAAGTTTCAGTCTGTTTGCTTTTGCATGCTGCTGGGTTGAGGCCCTTCTCTCCACACCTTTTTATTGTGTCAGTAAAACTGTAAATTCTAAGTTCATCTATGACGTTAGAGATGCTGAATTTAGTTATGTATACTAAATGTGTAAATTAGCTTAAAGTAATGTAAACCCAAGATAATGTTTTACACAAATATATGTGTAATTACCAAAATCTTGGTCAGTTTAGTGTTAATGTTCTACATGCTGCCATTGACACTGGCATCAAATTGCTATACTTGTTCTCAATCTCGTTGTTTCTCAGATCAGAATTGAAATTCATAAAACAGCTTGTTCAGACTCTACATAATCAAGTCAGTTGTGCACATCATAACAGCAATTTGTCATTCTTGTGAACAAATTGCAAATGCTTTGGCACACTCATGCAAATGAATATAAAATGCTGTTCCCTGCATTATCAATTGCTTATGTCATGTAGTTCAAAATATATTATATTGGTTCTTTGTTGAAGTCCCCATAACAGCTAAGCACTACTGCAACGCACAAGTCATTATGTTCAATAAGGCTGTAATAATATGTCAAGCATATTTTCTTGACACTTCTATTAGGCCTTTTCTGTAAACATGTTGTGACATGATCATGTCATTGCTTTACAGTAAAGAAAAAGACAATCTTTTAAAGCACTGTATGAAACAAAGCAAAAAATAAATAAATAGAAAATTAGAAATCTAAACATTGCAAACTTCCTTCAGGCAGAACATGCAGAGCTGTGTGGTGATTTACATTGCAGTCTTTGTAC
>NW_005187426.1:3355108-3378912 GCF_000239375.1 Pundamilia nyererei
AAAACAAGAACAAGGAGCAGGAACCACATCAGGGGACCACAAAAACAAAAAACAAACCAGCTGAACAGGACAAATGGGAAGGCAGGTACATGGGCTTCTCTCCGCACTGATTTGTGCGTCCTCGCCTCCTCTGTCCCCTGTCCTACCAAAGACGCTGAGACTGCCAAAGATAACACAGACTGGGAAGCATAACTTAGCATTTTTGTGCTAACTTTGTGATTTCCAAATACCTATTAGCTGAAAACATTGGGTTCCTTAAAAACTGAAGAAACGGATGAAGTGGAGGATATAAGAAGAACTTGCCTGAAATAAAAACTAACTGTTAATAAGCACATGAACAGTATCTGAAAGTCACTTCTTTATGAAATAAGAACAATGCCACTAAAGACCTGACACAGGACCTGAGAAATACATCTGACCCTTCAGCTGATCCATCAATGGTTCACCAAAGCCCCATCAGAAATGGCCTCAGTGAAAGTCATTCTTAGAAAAGAGAAACAGGTAACGAGATTCCACAAGAAGTGGACTGAAACTTGGTAACTGTATATTTGTGGTTCAAATGATCATAAGTATGTATGAGGAGGTCAGGGGAGCGGTAGAACAGTAAGTGTCTATTCTTTCTCATGGCCTGGGGCTGGTACTGAGGTTCTTGTCAAAACTGATGAAATTGTGAATGAAGAAAAGTACAGTCAGAAATATTTCAAAAATACTATATACTATGGAGGGAAGACTCCTCAAACAATTAGTCCTTTATAATCAAAGCTCATTCAGTTATTTAAATGATCAAACATTCTGCCCTTAAACTATTGCTGTGTGTGGTTAAAAAAATGTATATTTTGTATATCTGAATTAAAAACATGTCATGAGCACTGTTATAACTAAGATCATCAAATATAGTAAAGTAGTAATTCAGTACCTGAAATCCTTCTGATTTTCTCTGCTTGCACCTTAGGTGGGAAAAGAGGAATCAAAAATGGGACATAAAAATATGGTGTATATACTTAACAAGGGTGGGAACGAGACACAGGTTAATGCAATCAAACACCTAACATGGGCTAGAGTTACAAACATGAATGAGGAAAAAGAACAAAAAATAAAACTAGACTAACACAAATGAGAAAACAAAACTTCAAAGTAAAAACAGGAAGTAATAAAAGACAACCAAAAGGATACTATGCATGATGACACAGACTATGGACACAGGAGGTAGGAAACACAACAAAATCAGCCAATATAACAGCAACCAAAAAACACAATAAAAACCCAGGATATTTACATTTTTATGTCATTAGATAATCAATAGCCAATTTCAGGAGCACAGTGTTTTACACTTGGATTTCTAAAGCAAAACACCACAGAATTATGTTTAAGTCAATGTGAGGTGTCCCTGAAATGGTTATTCCATAAAGTACAAGTTTATAGTTTAGCTACAGTAAACAACAAAAAGGCAGAGCACAGTGCACAGAATGAGAACATGTAGGCTACTACATATATCTAAAACACATAAAACATGGAAACAAAGCAGAAATACTAGGCATAATATTATACAACAATGACAAAATGGTTCTCCTGCTCAGTGGACTTTGTATTTTTGCTACAGATTTACATGGACGTCACAATAGATGCTCTTATTTAGGCGATCGTGGCTCAAGAGTTGGGAGTTCGCCTTGTAATCGGAAGGTTGCCGGTTCGAGCCCCGGCTTGGACAGTCTCGGTCGTTGTGTCCTTGGGCAAGACACTTCACCCGTTGCCTACTGGTGGTGGTCAGAGGGCCCGGTGGCGCCAGTGTCCGGCAGCCTCGCCTCTGTCAGTGCGCCCCAGGGTGGCTGTGGCTACAATGTAGCTTGCCATCACCAGTGTGTGAATGGGTGGATGACTGGATATGTAAAGCGCTTTGGGGTCCTTAGGGACTAGTAAAGCGCTATATAAATACAGGCCATTTGCTGTGTGACAGAGGATGAACTCCTTTATAGCCTCTATCATCTTCGGATGTGTTCTGCTGCTTTCCTATAATTTTATTTCTGCAATTTGCAATACTGCCATACTTCCTTACTTCCTTACTTCTCATCAATTAGCAGGCTGTAGTCCCACTTATCTGTGCAGATTCCTTCATGTTTAGTTGTTGTACACATAAGTTTTTTAATGTGTTCTACAATTCATAAATATGACTTTAACCCATGAGCTATTCTCTGTATGATGACTCATACCATAATTGATCTACCTACTTTAGACATAAAACCATTTGCTGGGATGTGCTAAAACATCTGCAAAAATGGCTTTTATTTTGTTCATAAATACATTTTTATTATGCTCAAAGAAATGCGTGTTTTACTGTATCATATGTTTTAATTCTTAGAACTGAAGCTGAACTGAACTGAAAACAGCATGACAAGTCTCTCACTGGATAGATGTGGGGTCTGCATTGTTGCAAATATCAAGTAAGTGACAGTATTGTGAGGTCACCTTGCACGTCAGAAATACGTGCACATAATCTACACCCACATGACTGATTTTCAGGTTTGTATTTTTGTTTTAAATCCAAGTCATGTCAGAAAATCAATCATTCACTCTCAGATCACCCTTTTTCTCCTGTTATACCAACAAACAGGACTAATGGGATGACCTGTATTACATTACAAAAAAAACTGGTAATGATTTAACTTAGCACACACTACTCATTAACAGCAAATCACACCCTAATACTGCAGTACATCCTACCAATTACTGTCATGCTACAGGCAGTGCGGAGATCAACTGTACAATCGTTAGCTTATATTAGGCAACAGACAGTGAGAAGAGGATGCCACAGGGGTAATGTGAATCTTCACACTTGTTGCAAGCAAAACGAAGACAATTATTTTAATTGCACTGCACCCAGCTATGTGCAGTCTGCAGTAGTGAGTGTCCCTGATCCTTGTGATATATTACTGCAGTGTCCATGAATTCAAGGGTTGCCTCTTAGAGATCTGGGGTATGGCCTCAGTCTACTTTATGACGTTTTGCTGTGTAAAAAACAAAAAAACCCTTAAAAAACACGCCTTCAGTCTTGTTCCCAGTAAAGCATTCAGATATACAGTAGCTAAAGGCCCCACTGCAGCAGTTTTTCATGTTAACATAATCCAGAGTGATGGCTGGTTAATTTGTTTCGCTATTCTAATAACCTTGCATATAAATAGTTACTACCAGCATGTGTATTTCATGCATTTTCACCTCTTGAGCCTCGGAGGAAATTAGCATTTGAATTCGTAATCATGTCCCTTTTAAGTTGCATCACATGCAGCGGCTGAAACGAGGAGACAATTAACCTGCACAGCTAAGTGGACAAGAGACTCTGACAAAAATAGCTCAGAGGAAAATGAAGTCAAGTTGCATATTTCACATGCTGTCCTAATCGGGTTGGCTATGGATAAAGACTTCATCATCCAATCTTAGGTAACATGACTTGTAATATGATAAAATTTCAATACACAGCTGTAATGCACCTCTTTCAATAGAATGTAACATGCCTTACCCATTGGAATTGGCTTACTTACAACACCTATTTATGTATCTATCTGTGAATGGAATGTTTATATGTGATATAAAGAACAAATTCCACCTATGTGGGAGAAAATAATACTGTTTGTGTCACAGGGACTGTCCTTACAATAACAAATAGATCATATGTAGCTGCTGACAGGTAAAAATCTTTCTTTTCTCCAATGTGTGAGCTAAGAAAAGCAGACTTATTTTTCCAGGATGACAACATATTTTCACCATCTTCCAAAGTGTTTTGAGTGAATTGTAGGGCCCTGAGGTGGTGAAAAATGGTATCAGCTCCCAGAGGAGCATGTAATCCTTCAACTTATTTGAAAGCATGAAAATCACCAAAGAAGGATTTAGGTTTTAATGTCCCCTCCTATACTGAACACATGAGACAATGCAGAAAAAGAGGCATTGCCGGTCTAAACAAAGAAGTTGTGAGGGTATGGTTTGAATTTTGGTTTCATGTTTCAGAATATTAAACTGGCAAAAAGAAGAGTTAATTTTGTGGCTAACTGGTATGAAGGTGGGTCCTAAAAGGTACACTGCTATTGTGGGTTTAACACTGAATGGGGACAGTGATTTTATATCAATCATTTAAAACAGTCTTCAGGCCATCATATGAACAGGATCATAATTTTTCATAGATTTCTGCACAATCAGATTTCTTTTTGAAACCTTGGTGGTCCAAACAAAGTGTGTTTAACAGCCCAGGACATCAGCTCATTTTTCCGAGTCCCGAAAGTTTCATAATCAGTGTATTCTTCATTACTTCTTTTACCCAAATCCCATTCACTGCAAAAAGTTGTGTTACCACCATCAAATATCAAAAAGAGGCCAGTATTTTAAGATTAAGGGCAGGTCATTTGAAAGTGCTGCAAGACCTAGCAAGAAACTAATGATTTACGAGCTAAGGTAAGATAACTGTGGAAAGTTATGTTCATGCTCTTCTTTCTCCCATTCGTTGTGCTTTATATGTTTATCAATCCATTCGTGTACAAAACGATTTTATAACTGCAAATACAGCAAAAGAACAGTAGTTAGTCAATTAGAACACCAGTGAAAAACCAACATATCCTAGACTAAATTAGTAACTCTACATATGCACAGATAATTAGTTAAGTTGGTTTAACCCTTAAATGCTATTCATATTTCATATCTCATATGGGCTGGGTCAATTTTTGACTCAGACCAAGAATTCCCACATAACAAGTGTCCATAGCAAATTTTGAATTACAGATCTGATTAGAATGCATGAATGGCCTATCTTAAATTAATAAATGGATAATTAATCCTTAATAAATCTTTCAGAGAGCTGAGAGAGTAATTTTTCTTTCATCACAAATGAAAACGGCAAGAGAATCCTCATTTCTATACCATCTATAATAATTCCATATTAATGAACACTATGTAATAAAATATAAATCTATCTACCACATCTAGCACGTCTACCATATGCACACAGAAAAAAAGAATGGCTTTACTATTGCTGTGGCATTGCCTCCATGACACACTGAAATAATTTAATATATTTATTTTCCATGTAGCTCTAAACAGACTGGGTTTGTGTAAGGAGTCTGTCATGTTGTACGAAGTCAAATATCATGAGAGGTGGCTCATAGGGACAGAAAGTCAGGGTTATTATTAATAAGTGGAGGAGAAAGAACATTATGCTGGCAAGCTGGCTCATGAGCCAGCAAATTGAGCTTGCAAGTACTAAAGCACCATAGAGATAAGTCATTAAGATGCCCAGAATGAAACTAAGAAACTGGATTATCATAAAAAAGGACTTAGTGTGATTGTGGAATTTCTTCTTCTTCTTTTTGTTTTAGTTCGCAAAACAGTAGAAACCTTCTTGTGTTTTAACAAAAGCATTTAGTCAGGTTTGCTACTCTGTTAGTGGCTGTAAGTGGAACCATTAGAAAATGTATGAACCTTTAAACCAAGGTCTCTATTTCCAAAAGCAAATGGCTCAGCTACTTCATGTATCAGTCTGTGAAATGTATTTTTTTTCTCTTGAAGTCACAAAGGTAAAATGTCAGTATGTTGAAGCACTTATGGTTTTGCCAACACCAGCAATGCGGTATTCAGAGCCTGAAGAAGCAGCTTGGATAGGAAATGTTTTATTTAAAGCTAAGTTAGTTGCTAGTGAAAGACAGACGCTGTCAGCTACTGCTCAAATAGTGCATATAATCATCAGTGGTAGCCCCCAGATACCCTACTATCCAAATCATGTGATAAATTATGTGATGAAAGCATCAGCAGCTCCAACGTTTTAATATGCGGAGCCCCGTGATAACGATTCATGGTTCCCTTCTTCAAGCAGTCGTTTGGGGTTGAACTGAAGTGATTACCAGAAAGTATTGTCTTGTCAAGGATGTCTCATATTACCTGTATTATTGGGCGACCGTGGCTCAGGGGGTTGGGAATTGCATCTGTAACCGGAAGGTCGCCGGTTCGATCCCTGGGCTCTCTGTCCTGGTCGTTGTGTCCTTGGGCAAGACACTTTACCCTACTTGCCTACTGGTGTTGGCCAGAGGGGCCGATGGCGCGATATGGCAGCCTCGCTTCTGTCAGTCTGCCCCAGGGCAGCGCTTTAGGTGCCTTGAAAAGCGCTATATAAATCCAATCCATTATTATCTGTCTGTTGTTCAAGAGCAAGCTTCTGTAGGTGTTCAAAAAAACATTTATCTAAATATATATATATGTTAGCCTTGAATTAGTCAAGGAAACAAAGGAAGAAAGAAGTATCTTCTTATAAGCCAGATCTGGTGTTGAGGTGTCCTTTTCATTTCACCCTTCATCTCAGGGAAAGTGTCACAGAAGTACTGAGCAGGAGGTCACTGACCTCACAGGTCACCTATTATTCCCTGCAGCATGTTCTGTCTCCACATTTGAAGCTTGGTTTGTGATTACAATGAAAATAAGATATATAGCTGAATGGTGTTTTTAAAAGCAAAAAGGACTAGCCAGCAAATGGGTGAGACCAGAAGATAAATGGTAAGACTTTAGCATATGTAATGCCATTTTGCACCTTGGCTCTGTCTGCGCATGAGTGTTTACAGTATATGATTCGGAGCATATTTTTACATTTGATAAACGATAGCATTATCACATCTGTTTATGGACCCATAGACAAAACCAAAAAAAAGCCTACAAAGCATGCTTGAATTCAAAACAAGTGTTTGAGATTCACCAGTGTTACTTTATTAATGCTGAAAAACTGCTAAAGTATGGCACCATTAGGGTTGCAACAGAGATAAGAATGTGAAAAAAAGCAATTTCCGAAAGCAAGATCTAACTAATCAACAACTCTCTTTTCCAGCCCATCTGATATACAAATTGTGCCTAATGAACCTTGCAAAATCAATTACCTAGGTAATACTTTGCATGCAAGGGAAACCAAACACAGAATGTACGATGCATACGTAAACAGACATTACTCACTGCAGATTATTTTGCTCCATTTACATTGCATTAGCACCAGAAACAGAAAACTGACTGGTGCATATTCCTCAATCATGTTCATTTCATTAAAATGCAACCAGGCCAGATAGAGAAACCATACACACCTAACAGCTAATCAGACCATTCTTTACAACAAATGCTGTCATTTGATTAATGTTACAATATAGAGTGGACAAACAAATATTAAGTGTGTATCTTGAACTAGCTAGCGCACAAAATAATGCAGCATAAAGTAGTTAAGCGCCTGATAGATGATGGTACTCCTTTCTGCTAATAAAATCTGTTTTACATGCCTGTTTAGCACTGACACGATGAAATGAAATAGTGCACCGTACACGGTGAAGATAACATTTTTAATGTATTCTATACCATAATGTATTTTGTATTCAGAGAGAAATTGTTCTTTGTAGTGCCTCGAGACCTTGATTAAACATATATCTAGACTTTATCAGGCTTCTGATAGCGAGTCATTTCCAGAATAAATAGACTTTTGTAAAATGTTCTGAGGCTAATAATGGGAAGAGGTATGGTACACAGTTTGGGTATAAATCATCCTTCAGAGCTTACTTTTGTGCTTTTACAACAAAGTAGTGTAGTATATGATCAACAATATATCATTCTCAGTAAAATAAAAGTTGTTGAATTGTGCCTCAGACTTAAAAAAAAAAAAAAAAAAAAAGCTGATCTACAGCTCTTCTGCAAAGTAACATAGTGGAGAAATTTCAGTTTCTGAGCAGTGGGGCACAAATCTAAATCTGGCGTCATGAATTATTAAAGCCCACTTTATGGAGCTTTCTTCAGAGAAGAATATCCAGCACAGAATAGTACAAGCTTGAGATCAAATGGAGCAGAGTAAAAGAGCCCAATGTGATGCCAAAAGTATTTCCACCATAAGTGTTCAGTGTTGTTTTGCACTTGAACAGAAAAAGAGCTTTATGGCAGAAAAAAGAGGGAGTGGTCAGCCAGTCTGTCTCATCACTTAAATGCACACACAAAGGAAATGAGAAAACTTGGCATATATCCTTTGAGATGGCAAGATGATGACTAAAGAACAGATTTACCTCTCCTGAATATCACTAGACAATAAATAGCTTTCGTTTGGAGGTGAGTGTCAATTGTGGATGAATCTCTTCTCTTGGTGTCATCCAACTCTGCATGCCTTTGTGAAATTGCTTTTTGAGTCTGAGCTGCATTTATAAAACATTTTATCTTATCCCTAAAAGTATTTCTAAATGGCATTTCAGTTGAGTCCCTGCAGGGAAGCTATATACAAAAGTCTTTTATGGGCTTTTTATCCATTTGATTTGGAATGTGGAGTGTTTGGATCGCACACTTGTTTCAAAGCACACACTACATCAAAGGGCATCTTTAGTTTCTCACAGTGTAAATTCAAGACATGTAAAACAATCTTAAAACAAAAATGGAAATTTACTGGATGAATGCAGTGGGGAATAATGTCTATCAGTCACGTAGACAACTTCTGTGATTAATATCATGTAGTTTCTTTGCATCCATTGTCACAAAGCTTACCCAACAAGGGCCTTAGTGGGGTGAGAGTGTACACCAGCTGACACATGGATGAGATGCTGGGTACACCCTGGACAGACCACCAGTCCATAACAGGGTTAAAACAAACAGACAGGCAACAATGAATACTCATCTGCAACAAGCCAGCCAATTGAGAAGTGCAAATTAGCATAACATGGATATCACTGGACTTCTGGAGAAAACTGATACAGCAGGAAGAACAAAGTCCACATAGAAAGGTCCCCTGTGGTAGGTTTTAGCCAATAATTTTCTTCCCTGCTGAAACGGTATACATATGAAAAATGGAAAGTAACAGTGCTAACCACTGCACCACTCATATGGTGCATATATGGTTTCTTCCCATAATATGGACTGTGAAAGCAAAGTAGTAAAAAAAAGGTTGAAATATCTAAATAATGAGATGAAAGATACTAAAACCTGCTTAGTACTTATCTCAAGCTTGATACTAAAAAACCTGTTGTTTCCATGCTTTCCACTTCTGCAGTGTTTGCACTGGTAGCTGAACTACCATTCAAGTCAGTCACTAAATACCTAACAACACACCGCTAACACCCTTTAAAAATAGAATGAAAATGAGCTAAATTAGGGTAAAAGTGAGAACACATGCAAATCACTGTGCAGCCAATCTCAGCTGCTCACAACGTGGAAAATCAATGTCATATTAAGGTGCTAATGAAACACTTTTTTTCCTTTTTATAACCTCACAGTTTTTAAAAAAAAAATCATTGCATTATATTAGTTTTATGTTGAAGTCATATTGCTCTGTCCACAGTTGTCTCTCTCTTTCTCTCTGTTTTCAGATTACCTAATTAATATCTCTATGGTGAGTTCTTCTGACTGTGTAGTATTTAATCTATTCTCCCAAGATTTTCTACATTTACTACATGTTGGCATTGTTCATGACCATGAAGAACTACTAGTACCACCAATTCATTAATTTAAATTGATTAAAAATGTGTTAAGAATTATTTTTTTAAACTTCTGTAGTAGCAACCCAGTTTCCAAGAACACAGGTCTCCCTGTGAGGTTTTAATTACATAAACGATGTGCTAGAATTAAATCAAAACAAGCCAACACAGTGTATAGTTCACCTTTTTTTCCTACGTTTTAACACCACCCTCAACCATCAACCAGAAATAAGAAGTAAGAAAAAACAAATCCACTCACGCATGATTAGTGTGAAGCAGTCTCTTGAACTTTGAATAATCTACACACCTCACTGTTGATAATAGTTTTCTGCATCTGTTAGTGAGGTGTATGGATATTCTAGGTAACTCAAGTGAAGGGAGATGTTATAATAAATGCTTTAAATATAAATTCGTAATGCTGTGCGCTTTATGTTATTCATTCATTCTCAACAATCACCATATGCTCACTTTGGTTACTGCTATAGTTTTAGGACACTGACATAGCATAGTCTCTGTTATAGTGTGTAGACTGTTCACTATCATAGTCTGTCCAGAGCGCTATGCTTCCACCACTGTAGATATATTCATAGGACACTCTAGATCTGTTTACTACACATTCGTACATCTGTACATACGTAGCACATCTGTATATATTTAGCACATCTGTATATTTGTTCATAGTACATCTGTATATCTGTATGCTATACAGATCATATGTATATCTGTACATATGTATGCAGCAGTACATCTGTACACTTGTCTGTAGTTCAACTGTATATTTGGTCTCTACTTAACTTATCTGTATATAATTGCTTTTATTGTACTTACCGTACTACTCTTGCACTTCTGATTAGATGCAAACTGTATTTCGTTACCCTGTATTTATACATCTGTAATGACAATAAAGTTGAATCCTAATCGTAATTATAGATAATGTATTATCGTTGTTATATAGAAGTTGGGGGCAGAAATTGCAGAGATTTTTTTCTGTATTGATAGATGTATGTAAAGACCTGACCTTATTAAATAACTCATGTGTGTTTGACAGTATATAAATGAAACTGATTTAAATGTCTAGGGTAAGTGAACAATTTCTATGCAGCGGAGTACTGTAAACATGACTGAATAAATGAAATTTAGTAATGCGACATTCCTTTTATCCTTCACTGCAGTGTATCGGTCAAGGCAATGCTTGCAGCTCTTTAACTTATAATAAGAATCTGAACCAAAGCACTTGCCTCTTCAGATAGATAAATTCAACCCCATGCAGTTAACAGCTTTTTATGGAGAGAAACTGATTTTCCAATGTTTATACCGTTTAAAACCGCTATAAATTAGAAAAAGAGAAGCTGATATAATTTTGTTTGAGCAGAATCTCTTCACTTGACTGAATGTGTCTATAAAATTCTCAGAGAAAAGTAGGTTGCTAAAATGCACTTAATTTGGCATGATAGATTGAGTCCATGCTTCAGTGACTGTAATTGAATCTGTGACCTATTTCTTCAGAAGAAAATTGTCTCTTGGGTTATTTGTCACCATACATTTTAATGGAATTCAGTAGACTGGCACTGAATTTATACATTTTATCCAATTATTAGCATTCTTCTTGCAATCAGTAGGTTATTTTACATTTAGTGTTTGTTGAGTAACATCCTTCAACTAAACATGATGCAGATGTCTGTGAATTCAGTACCTCTACCAGTACTATTACAGGAGATTGAAAATCAACAAACACAACAGTGAATGGCAGAATGCTGGGGTTGGTAAGATTCCTATTTATTATATGCTATTCCTCACTGGAAATCCCACCAGAGATCAGCTACTAAGAAAGAAATCACAACATAAGCCAACCATGTCCAGTTGTTCCTTCACTGAATGTCTCTATTAACAGGGATCATTGCTGGTTCTTCTGGCTTGCTATAAATAATGTATCACCCGAGTTACAGGAACAAACATCTCAAAAATAGCCTGACAATGCTGAAAGGCATAAATGGATTTCTGAAAACATATAAGATGAAAGAAGACCTGCATTAATCAATACGTCAGTCAAAACATAATGTAAATTTAAAGCTAATGTCAGTAATAACCACTGTTCTCTTTACTTTGTTTTACCTGCATATTATATTTAGCTTTTCCTCAATGTATAATGCATAGGAATCAAAATATCACTGTGCATTTATGTATCTTCTGTGTCTTCTCCAGTATAAAAAGCACAGTACCTAATTGTGTAAATGGAATCACATGTAAGTTGGTTTGACCTACTGTAAAAGAAATCACTATGAAAATGATAGCAGGAGGAGACAGGTCTGGTCAGACAATCAAAAAAGTGGAGGGAAAATTCTCACTCTTCAGAAAGACATCAGCAAGACTTCTCCAAGAACAAAGCTAAACTCTTAACTCAGAGTCATCTTCAAATATACTTGCAAGGTAAACCAATTTTGCTTTCATACACTCAGGTAAAAAGCATGAAAATTGTTGTTGTCTTCTTGACACACTTGTACAACTATACATTTGATCCTCTTTGAATACTGTCTATAGACAATGTCAAAATCCTCCAGAAATGCAAAAACATTTAGCTTTTTGAGTCTTGTTTTTTTCTAGAAATAAAAAATGTTAATAGTAAATCTTAGTATCAGAGTCTCAAAGGTTTGTTTTTCACTCTAAAGCGGAAAGCATAGCCTTAACCTTAAACGAAATATAAAAGTGAACTTTTTTGGCACAAATGTTACCAGTCATTGATATCACTGCCATAACACAAATTACAGTGTTTAAAATCTCACTAGATGTCAGTAGATCGCATATTATAGCCACTGAATTCTTTTTTTTTTACCTCTCCCAATTCAAATGCATAATCCTAGCTATGTCGGCTGCTGTAGGACAAACAATTCTGGCCGCCGTTCATCTGCAATGAATGTATGCTGTTAGTCTGCTGTTTACCTTCTCCCAAATAAATCGCCTCAAAAAACAACTAGCTGTACATTAAACTGTTCTTCCTGCAAAATTCCTTTGCAGTTTTCCCTACATATATTGCCTGTTTCAAATTCCAAATGTTCTTGTCAGACGTCAGTAAAGATGGGAATTGAGAACCATTTCTTGTAGAGAACCAGTTCCCAGTAGGTAAATTCCTTGAAATTGTTTGTCCGCTTGCCTATCAATCAAGCTTATTGGTTCCACTTGTGCTACAATCAGCTGATTTTGGTTTGTTGCTTGTTCTTCTTGACATATTTGTTTCTGTATTGTTCCCTTACCAGTTAATGCAATCAGTATTCAATTAGACCATCTAAGTGAATTATAATCCTTCTCCATATTTAAGAGCTATGACCACCATTGCAGCACCATTACTAGGTCTTCAGTAATTCTGTTTGCTAGCTTACAGCTAACATCTGTTCAGCTGAACGTACTGCCTATTTGATAATAAACAAAAAATACAGGTAAGACTATTAAGAATGTCAATTGCTGTCACTATTAAAAAAGCACAAGTGGGACATTCTTGGTTCTTCTCATAGACTACAATTTTATAAGTCACAAACATTGCCAGCCATTTTCCTGTTGATATACACTTCATTCAGAGCTATTTTTTTATCCTTTTACTCCCAGTTCTCAAGAGTAGAATACTAGTTGCAAATACAGATAATAATTATAAAAATGATCATGTACCCCATTCTTTATGTGAGGCTCATAATAGGCTGAAGTAATGAACTTGTAGTCATGGACTTCATAATTGCATGACTTAATGTAAGTGTGGCTTCTAATGATAAAGTACTTCTGGTGGTAAAATGCAATTAGTGGGGGTACCATCCAATCTAGCACAGCTGTCATACTAACATTTATGTGGGTTATAAAGTTCAAAAATATGAAGACCCAACTGGAAAAGACACTTTACTAATTATTAATTGTTTCAGTGTCCTCTGGTTGTTCAGTTAAGTCAAACTGAGAATGTTTTCTTCATTTTCTCATAGTAAACCTCTGTTTATCATTAAAAGTTCAATTGGCTGACTCTCAGTGGAAATGTTATCCATATCACACTAATGAGTTCCTAGACATTTTTGTTCTAATTAATGCTACTAATTCCTGTTAATTAATTGTTGGTGAGACTCGCTCCATCTGCTGAGTTGAGGAAAGTAAAATTGGGTCATTATGAAAAACAACTTGGTGATATCGAAATATGGGTCTATTTTTCCTCACTAATTTGTTAAGCAAAATGCCTCAGCAGTCTGCTAAGTAGCAGATGAAAGCTAATGTTTGCAGTGGCATCTATTTTGCATGAAAAAGTCATCCTGTTAAATAGTTTATCATATTTATGGATGAGAAAATGTAAAGCAGTGAATAATGCCAGTGGCAGTCAAATGGATTCCGAGTATTATCCTAGTCCAACGCCGAAAAAACCTCACACACAAAACCCAGAATAAATATCATTGAAAGATCACATTGCAAAATATGATTCTAAAATGTGTTCCCCAATAATTACCTTAATCTCAGAGATTGTTAATTGGACAAATAAACAAACAATGACAATCTGCTAATATTTGATGCTGACAATGAGAAACAATGCTGCCTGATCGTGATCAATCTTGTGGGACATTGTGAGGCCAAGCTAAATTTTAAAGGGATGGCTTTGTATGCTATTTACTCACCATTCATTGTATTCAGTTTAATTCAAAGGGTTATATTCAAACAGCATGAAGTGACATTGGTCTTCATGCTGTTTGAGCTTTTTATCCTAGATTCAGCCTTGGCCTTTTAGATGTGTACACTCTGGCTATGTGCAAATATTTGAGGCAGAGATGTGTTAGAAACTGCAAGTCAAACCATTAACCTTCAGTAGAGGTTCTGCAGCATATCATACTGCTTCAACTTGTGTTGTGGCTTGTGGTTAAAGAACAAAACACAACGACCAAAAACTCATGTGTAATGCAAAGTACTTTTGTTACACTTGAATTTAATGTAACCCATTGCTGTTTTTGTTAAATGGGTCGTGAGCTGTTTACTGAACCCTGTGGTTGTTTGTGAGGCATTATTCTTTTGAGGATGTCAAACCTTTTCACGTGCATGAGTGACCAAAATTTTAACTGGTTGGTATGTTCTAGCCAATTTGAGCTAGAAGTCCACAATCCATAAGATGACAGAATGACAGGCTACTCATGACTTTTGATGATGATGCTGGAAATGACTTTGCTGTAATGTATGTTGTTACACAATACCAGAAAAAAATTGTACAATTCTGGAGGCAGGTTTGCATAAATTTTCTTTATGCAAAGTCCATGCTCCCTGGTGATGTAAGTCCTCTTTAGTGTTCTCTACAAAATGTATCACAGAAATGACAGAATGCACTTCGCTGTGTTTTTAAAACAACTTCCCAACCATGCAACTGGCACAGCACATCGGGTCTCACATAATATGCAGGTAGACATGGTTTTTCTTAGTAAGATTTCATTGTCAGAATAAACTGAACACCATAGTATCCATGCAGTCTTCATGGAGCTTTATGTATGCCACACTCGACATCTGGGGTTTTCAGAATTTTAAGACCTCACTGGCAAGAAAATACAGAGAAATTCTGTTGCAGGCAGTCATTAAATTGTCTTAAATACCCTTTGAATTGCTCTGAGACCAATTAACAGTGTTTCATTGCTCAGAGATACAGTATGATCAAAACTGCATTTCCCTGTCTGATGGTATTGTTTAACAATTGCTGGAGCTATTAAAACTGGCACTGATGTGGAATATTAACTATAATCCTCTGAGATGTTACTGTGAGAGTAGTTTGTCAGACAGACAACAACAGCAGCTATCAGCCAAGATCAACATTATGTTTATAATGATATTGTTTTGAGATCTCCCTCTTCTTCTGCTTTTATCTCTTAACTGAGGCAACTGTGTAAATGAAATCTTTGGGAACTATTTATAATGGTGACAAAAAAAAAATCCCCATCTATAACTAAAAAAAATCCACTTATGCATGCCAGAAAGTGGGTTTGTAATGAGACAGTAAAAAAGTATAATACAATAAACGATGCTGCAACAAGGAATGAGGCAGTCATTACCACAGACTGTACATAATAGTTGTGACTTGCTGTTTCACTGAAAAGTTAAGCCAATGGGGAAATGTCTTAAATCTGCAATATTTCAAATGGTTATATAAAGGTCTGATTAAGTTTTGTTTCTAACAACAGGTATTCATTTTGGTTATTATGACTCCATGTAGAGTAAAATAGATTAAAACAAAAAAAAAAAAAAAAACAGGCTTTTGTTACTTTGTTATATTGTAACTAACAATTTGTGTAAGATTGTTGATTCCTTGGTTTTCATGCTACATCATGTCCAATGACATTCTGGCAGGTACACACATCTAATATAGAGTCTATGCATATAACACAGTCAAACTTAAAATGATCATTTTATTCTCGGTTGAGCAAGTGAATCAAGTAAAGCCTAATAATTTTATTTATATCAGTAAGTACTTTGTCACTACCTAGTAACCATACAAGCTGTGAACATGATGGAAAATAATTATTCATTCATCCTGACTGATCATAGAATTTAAATCAAACGCACTTGGACATTTGACCTTGTCTCAAGGCCTACTGCTGTGCAATAGCAGAGATGCTGGAAACCTATAATACTGATAATTTTCTATAAAAATGTATATTGTGACTCAGTATTAAAGATCCTATTTGATGTATATGCCGTTTTTTTAAATTTCTTTTATATAGTAGCATGGTCTAAAAACACTATAGTGTTTTAGTCCAGAAAGAAACTGGCATGTTGAGCATTGCAATGTTGTGAATTATGATGGACACATAATGCATTTATCATTGGGAGGGCAGTGTTCCTACATATTGCACCAGGTTTGAAGAGGGTAATGATTTAAATGCCAACATTTTTTCTGATCTGTTTCTGCTTCAGGGCCTTTTTATGACATTTCTTGCTCTACATTTGAATTAGTCTTTTTGATAAGAAGTCCATTTAGACAAGAATCTGAAACACTCAGTTAATCTATCAGCTAGAGCAAAAAAAAAAGGAAAAGTAATGTCTCTTTTGTCTGTACCATAATGTCTCTTTTGTCCATATTGACATTTTGCTTGAATAAGACAAGTTGTAGAACAGTGATGAGTTATGTAAAAATGACATACATAAAGAAGAAGGTTGTCAGTTCTCTTGTGGGCTGCCTCAGGCTGAATTTCAAAGAGTAACTTAATACCAAGCTGAAAGACTATTTTAGTTATTTCTTCCTGCTTTAAAGAGTGCTAACCCTTCATCATACTCCATCCATCCATCCTTCCATCCATCCTCTTAGCTGCTTATTTAGCTGGATCATCCGGAGCCTATAGCCCATGTTCAATTCTGTGAGAGACAGGGTACTACTTATCGAGTGTATGGTTGGTCAGCGTGCTTGCAGAGCTGCACACTCTCATTATGAGAACTTCGACAACAAGAAGTAAAAAAAAAACCAATAGTTATTTAATAAGTGTCATCATTTATTCTAATTTTATTTGCAAGGAAGATATCTGCTATTTTAAATAGTCACAGATAATCAGTACCAAAGCCTATCTGGAGATATGTTTATATATGACTGGTGCCTCATATAGTGCATATTCCACTTATTTGCAGGAATAGTATAAGCAGTTGTAAATAAATATTTAACATGTGGTGCGACTAATGATGTGACGAATTGAAGTTCCAAACAAGCAAACTGCTGCTGTGACTGTTTTACATATGGCATCAGGCATCTCACTGCATGTTAAATAGACATAACATTTAAGGAGAAAAGTATTGTATGTGTGTCTGAAAGTGCTAAGCTGAGCAAAGTCAAAATGAAGCCAAGAGAAATCCTTCCTACGGATCAGCTTCACAAAATAAACACTTTCCTATCTATGTTCACAGACCAAATATTCAGTGGATATAATCTTATACTTGACTACTTTACAAAGAAATGATTGTCCTCCTCTTAGTACAAAGCTTAGAGCTACAGTATAAAATGTATCTATTAATCTCCCTCAAGTGAGCAGATTATCACTACCAGTAGCATCAGGGAAGGACAATAATGCAGTGTTGCTTGAGTCTAAAGTAGCAGCATCGAAAGAAAGTCTACATAATTATTCAGCTGTTTCTGACACACCAATACAATCTACAAGGGCTCTAGATTGTGTCTCAGTAAGGTGACCTCTCCTTTGCTGTGGCAGAGCTTTAAAAAACATCCACATCTAGACCTGCCACAGCATACAAAGACTGCCTTTGTTCAATAAAACATTACATCAACCTGAGTAGTGTTTTAGAAAAGCATAAAAGTGAATAAAACTACAGCAAACATAGAGTGGAAGCCTATTATTGAGTTCTGTGCAGGAGGCCTGCAAAGAGAGAGATTTGCAGCACACAACCTACAGTTTCCTGTGGCTTTTCAGGCTCAATGTAATCATTTGTGTTAAAGCATCAAAAGGAATAACAGGAATAATGGGCATTCACGTAATGCTGTTTTTGTCAGGTGAGCATGTTGTGTGATTGCATGTTTCATAATTAAAAGAATCATCAGATGGCTTTCTGTCTATAATCTCTACATTTGTTGTAGCTTTAGCTGGCAATTTAAGCCTATAGAAATCACTGTGGCCCTATAATAACCACTGAATATTTCAAGGTGAGAATGTAGTCTCCAGTGAGAAATTGCCAGGAACCGCTCTTTAAAAAAAAGTCACCAGTTGTTATTGTGAATTGGAAACTCTTGTAATGATATAATCAGTGTGACATTGGCATATAGACTGGTTTATTAATAATTAGTGAGCTATGGGAAATCATTATTGGAGGATTTCAATTCAGCCATGACTAAAAAAATGGTTATGCAAAGAAGGATTTTATTGTCTTTACTAATAAAACTGCACTTTACAGTCTGTTATGACAGAGGAATAGACCAGTGAACCTAATTTGCACATATTCCAATAATAAAATTTAAAGTAATGTGAATTGTAATGTTTAGTTAGAACATATAAAGTCATGCTTAGAGGTGGAGGGACACGCACAGATTTGTCACAGGAAAGAAGTTAATTTTCACTGTGGGTCTACTTTGTCTTCTTTAAATAAGACAAACAGGCGACATGAAACATTATTTCATTTGCATAGGTTAATTAAAAACAGTGTCTGACTTCTTTTTTCCATGTTGATCCAAATACTAATTAAAAACCACAAGTAAGGTACATAAACTGATAATACTAACAGCTTTTTGCATGGGCCTTAGAGGATAATTATTTTTAAATCTTTAACATTGGTATTTCTGGTATCAGTATTATAATATGTTTGCATTATTTACTAAACAACAAAGACAGCGATCCACTTTTTAACTTACATAGTGCTATAGTCTAGTTACCTTGATGCTGAATTTATACTTAAATGAACAGATCTGGGTTTGTGTTCCTTTTATTTGAAGGGTCACTATATAGTTCTTCTTGTGAAAAGCAGAATCATAGTAAATGTGCTTTTAATTATATGGTGCTTTTCTCCTCTTACTGAGCACTCAAAGTGCCCACTAGAGGCCACTTTCACCCATTCACACAAACATTCATACAGCTCTTTATTTTACATCTTTAAATGCTTTATACCTATCACACACACACTCATGTTCTGATGCATGTATTGGGGGCAATTTAGCAACCAGTATCTTGCCCAAGTGCACTTCAGTATGCGGAATGGTAGAGCTAGGGATCGAACCACTGACCCTCTTTACCTGCTGAGCCACACTTGCTTCATCCTGTGACTTCTCTTAGTGTCCTTTGTCAGAGTAAAGCTTTTTTCTTCAGCTGCATCTAAAAATTAAATTTTTGAAAAGTTAACTTGCAAAATTACAGTTGACCGTGTGACACTTATTCACATTGGACTTTACACCAGTGAACCCATTTAAGGGTTGTTAAATGGCCACTTGTCATTTGGTTATTTAGATGGAAGTGCAGTGAAGGTTAAAAACGAAACCTTTCAAAGTCACAGAAAATACTGTAGCATCCCTCCGACAGAAGACACAGACGATCAGTGTTCCGGTTACCGGTGTTTATTCAGAATAGTAACACGGGCTACTGTGGGCGGTAGCCAACGCCAAAACAACAGGGAAAAAGCGGGCTCTCCAGCAACAAAAACAACCCCCGACTCTCTCCTCTCTTCCACCACACACACACCCCCATTCTCTAACCCCCGCCCCCGAACACTCTCAGCCAACACACATGCTCTCTTCCAGACTCTATGTCATTGGTACCTGATCTGATTGACAGGCCAACCGGCCTCTAGACTACTGCACATTCAAGACAGACAGCAGATCACCATGCTGCCGGTGTGGCGCAACTATGCCATAAGTAAGGTCAATTCTGAACACAGAACAGTGATAACACAACAGTCAACTAACTTGTAACCCAGTCCGTTACAGTACCCCGACCCCTCAAAATCCCTCGCCCACAAGGGCGGATAAAGTCTCTCAGATGGCCTGGTGGTCTATGGTGCCTCCTTGGGCGAAGGCGCCTGGAGGGAGGTGGGGGAGGGGCTACGTCCGAAGTGGCTGTGGGCCCAGGGCTCACAGGGCTCACAGTAGAGGCTGTCACAATGGTGGTGGCAGAGTCTGTAGGGGTGGAGTCCAGGTCCGTCTGCGGCCCACTTTGTTGTGCCAGTGAAGTGGTTGCACCCCGATAGGGGGCCAGTCTGTCCCGGTGCAGGGCGACCCTCCGTCCCCTTGGGGGCAGTTGTACCCTATACACCACTTGCCCCAGACGTTCCAGAGCCTAACAGGGTCCAACCCAGTCACTGTTCAGCTTAGGGCATCTGCCCTTTTTCCTCTGGGGGTTGTACACCCAGGCCAGTTCCCCCACGTTAAAATGTCAGCCTCTGGAATGGACGTCGTAGTTCCTCTTCTGCCGTGCCCCCGCACTTATCAGTTTCCTCCTAGCAAAGTCATGAGCAGATTCCATGTGATCCTGGAGCTTCCTCGCATAGTCAGGTCCTGGTTGGTCCCCATCAGCATCGGGGGGTCGGCCCGTCATCATCTCCGCTGGAGTCCTGATCTCCCTGGCCAACATCAAGAGGGCAGGGGAGCATAAAGTGGAGTCTTGGACCGTCGAACGATATGCCATGAGGACCAGGGGAACATGACTGTCCCAGTCACGTTGGTGTTTAGCCGTCACTAGCGCCAGTTGCTCTGCCAGTGTACAGTTAAATCTCTCAACGAGTCCATCACTCTGTGGGTGGAGGGGTGTTGTATGGGTCTTATGGGAGCCTAGTTTCTCGCACATGGCCGCAAACACACGGGACTCAAAGTTCCTGCCCTGGTCCGTGTGGATTACTTCAGGCACCCCAAATCTGCTGAACATCCCCTTCCACCAGAGCATCCATAATTGTCTCGGCCTCTTGGTCAGGTAAACTGCATGCCTCTGGCCACTTTGTGAAATAGTTCATAGCTGTGAGGATATAGCGGTTTCCCCTTTCTGTGCGGGGAAAAGGACCCAGGAAGTCTATCCCCACCCTCTCCATAGGGTACCCTGCCGGAAACTATTGCAGTTGGGCATGGGATTTGGCTGTGGGTACCTTCTGTGCTGTACAGCTGTCACAGCGGCGGCAAAAGTCCTCTACATCCCGTCTATGTTGGGCCCAATAGAACCCCTGCCGGAGGCGGCGGAGTGTTTTGGTGACACCAAAGTGGCCAGACCCTGGGGCCCCATGCACTGCGCGAGTTTTAGCCCTGCTGCCAATACCCTCTCCAGGACCCCAAGGGCAGCGTGGAAAGAAGCACCATGGACCAAGATGTCGTCCAGGTACACCACGCATTCTCCGCGGGGAATTCCAGTGAGCACCTTATCCATGAGTCTCTCAAACATGGCAGGGGCATTGCAGAGGCCAAAAGGAAGAACATTAAATTGCCATAAGCCTCCGCTGGTAATAAATGCAGTCTTTGGTCTGGCATCTGGTGCGAGGGGTACCTGCCAGTACCCCTTGCGTAGGTCTAGGGAGGAGAACCATGAGGATCCCGCCACAGTGTCATGGGTCTCATATGTATGCGGTAGAGGATATGGGTCCTTCTTTGTCACCTTATTCAAAGGCCGGAAATCTACGCAGAACCGCGAGTCATCCTTCACTTTCTTTGAAACCATAACAACCGGGGAGGCCCAGGGGCTGGTGGATGGTTCAATGAGTCCAGCACGCTGCATCTCTCGCAGAGCCCTCTCTGCTGCAGCCTGTCTGGCCAGGGGGAGGCGTCTAGGCCTCATCGGAATGGGCTGTGCATCTCCAGTATCGATGTCATGTTGAATGAGGTCAGTGTGGCCCATATCATCCTCTGAGAAGGAGAAGCAGTCTTTGAAGTCCATCAGCAGCTGCTAGAGCAGGCCCTGCTCGCTAGCAGTCAGTCCATTGCAGTTCTCCTCCCACACCCCCTCACAGCTGAAACTCTCCTGCCCTTGTCCAGCGGTTCCTTAGGGAAAAGGGGAGGGCATGAAGCAGCATGGGGTGCAGTTGAGGTCAGTGTAAGTGGGTCCTTGGGGGTGGCCGGACTACCAGTCAGGTCTGGGGAGGAGTCGACTGCCAGCTCAGAAAGGGTGTGGGCTGCAGGGTGATCAGGTTGGGGTGGCCGCCTCAACATCCAAACAACACCACCGTCAGGGAACGAGAGCGCCCCCCCGCCCTTGTGTCAATAACGCAGTCCAGTGCCCTGAGTACATCCAGCCCCAGTATACAGTCTTCCAGGTTTGCAACCCATACAGAGCAGCAGACTGACTTCGTCCCCACACTCAGGGTGAGCAGTGCTTCCCCTAGCATGGGGGCCTGCTTTCCCGTCACAGTCTGCAGCTTCACCATGGTAGGGAGGATGTGATCCCCCCTTCCCACCACATCAGGTCTTAAAACTGTCGCTGAAGACCCGGTATCCACCAGGGCAGCATAGTCCATTCACAACTAATGGAGCATACCAGCAGCTGCCAACCCAAGTCCTGCCCAAAAAAACAAGCCGCTCCACCTGTCCATCCACAGCTCTGCAGGGGCGCTGTGCACCCCCGTGGGCCCTGAGCTGGGTTATTCCTCCCGGAACAGGAGGTCGGGACACAGCCCCAGGGTCCTGCATCGTCCCGGTTATGCAGACCCCATGTCGTTTCCCTGATTCCGGCGGGCATGGGGACAGTCTCGGGCTAGGTGACCCGGCCGTCCACATCCCCAGCAGACCCTCGGCCCTCTTCTCGGCCTTTATTCCCCACGTAGCGTGGCAGCGCTCACCAATTGGGTCAATCCCTCCGCCCATGCGGGTTCTGCAGCGCCCGGTGCAGTCCGTCCTGTAGCCCCTGTCTGCTGTGGCCTGGTCAGCTCAGCCAGGGGTTTAGTAGCCCCAGCGCACAGTAACTCTCTCTCTGTAGCCAGCTCCAGGGCCTCCTGAAGAGATTTAGACACTGTTATCTCTAACAGTGTCTGGATCCGCAGCTCATCTGGAAGCAGGGCCTGGAGGAAGTGGTCACAACCTAATTTGCCCTGGATGGTGGGGGGCATGTGGGCATAGGTGCGGTGGACCAGCCCCTCAATGTCATTAGCTAGGTCCCTAATGGATTCTCCTGGTCGGCGGCGCAGCAGGCTCGGAGCAGAGCAAGAACCAAACCGCCTCTTCAGAGCCCCCACCAAAGCATCATAATCCCCCCTGCCCTCTGGGCTCAGAAGCAGCAAGCTAGACAGGGCATCACCAGTAAGCCACATAGCTAGCTGCAGGGATTTCTCTTCAGCAGACCACCCACCAGCCCTGGCCAACACTTCAAATTGTGCATGAAAAGCTTCCCAGTCAGCCTTGCCATCATACCTGGGGGGTCTTCATGGAAGCGTGGAAAGTGCCTCTATACGTCAGCCTCTACTTCTATATGTCTTTCTCCACACCCCCAGCCGCTGTAGAAGTCCCCAAAGAGCTCTGTCGGCCACTCGAACGGTGAGAGGATGCAAAGCCGGCTTCTTTCGCCATATCCGCGGTCATTTGTCTCACCCGCTCTCTGTGCTCCGTGAACCTCCGGTCCCCGGCAGAGTGGTCGTGTCCGTGAGCTTCTGCTGTAGGTTCTCGCTTGATGATGGAGTAATCCATCTCCAGCGTCCACAGCCGATGCCGTGAGTCGGGGCGGCACGAGCACAGATAACTCCAGAGGCAAAAACTTCACTTTCACTTCTGACACCAGTGTAGCATCCCTCCGACAGAAGACACAGACGATCAGTGTTCCGGTTACCGGTGTTTATTCAGAATAGTAACACGTGCTACTGTGGGCCGTAGCCAACGCCAAAAAAAAACAGGGAAAAAGCGGGCTCTCCAGCAACAAAAACAACCCCCGACTCTCTCCTCTCTTCCACCACACACACACCCCCATTCTCTAACCCCCGCCC
>NW_005187426.1:3378997-3393778 GCF_000239375.1 Pundamilia nyererei
TCAGTAAATCACCATGCTGCGGGTGTGGTCCAACTATGCCATAAGTAAGTGGCAATTCTGAACACAAAACACTGATAACACAACAGTCAACTAACCTGTAACCCAGTCCGTTACAATACTAATAGATACACCCCTTAACTTTAGGTCTAGCTGAATTTGGTCAGGGAAATGAAGAAAACAGAGAATACTCTAATGCAGTGGTTCCCAAACTTTTTTTTGCTAGGCCCCCCTTTGTTTTACAAGAAAAATGTTCGCGCCCCCCCACCATGCAAACACATCCTCCAACCACACACACCCATATTTTGTTTTCAAACTCCATTGCGGTTTATTTCACACCTCAAATATTTAGTAAACAATTAAGCAAATACAAGTAAACTGCAATAAAATCAGGTAGTCCACACCTACACGGGTATTTTTGAAATCACAGCTGTTTCTATGCATTTGGGCCTTTCATCCACACACAAATGGCATTTCGAATCACCGAAAACGGAGATTTTTTAAAACTCCTTTTTTGCTTTACGTGTGGACGAGGAATACAGAGTTCGTCACGCAACGTCAAAGGTATGTGCCATTTTTCACGTCACGCTGTGCACCACGCTATTGTTTACATAAGATGAATGCAGGATGGCAGATAGAGACAAAATACTGTTACTGTTAATCCGACTATCTGCAGTTTTTACACGCTTGCATTTACACATGCAGTTACTGTCCCTCCATTTAGAAAGGCAGAGGCGTCACGGTGTAATTATTTTACTTGTAGTTGTTTTTTCCTGTGTAATAATATTCAACATTGCTATCAATACATTTTTCAAAAAGTGCCTCTCTGTGCAAAATGGGTTCAAAAACATATACAGCTTAGGGATAATGTTTGTCCGTGATTTGAACCGGGGGAACAAATTGTGGCAGGATCAGCCTGATATTATTTGTATCCCACTGTAACGTTACTGTTTAAAGAGCTATTATCTCCAAAATGTCAGGAGTAATTAGTCATTACAAGAAGTGTTTGTTAAAAATCAAGAATGTGGGATACTGTTTGTCCGTGATTTGGACAGCCCAGTGTGTGCTCCCGACGCGGGTAAAACCAATTCTTCAGGGAAGACCTACCTCCGCACTTGTGCAAGTGAAGCCAAAGGGAAGATATGCTTCACCATATTTTATAGTCTTTGGCTTGGAAGGAAGTTGGTTTGGAAACATATTTAGCGATGCTTCATCTCCTGCTTTGCGTTTGTGTGGGCACCCAGTCAAAAACCTGTCCATTATGATAGCAGTGTCTAAGCATTCTTTTTTTTTTCTTTTCAGAGCCCCCTGCAATGGCTCTGCCGGCCCTACACTTTGGGAACCTCTGCTCTATTCTGAGAACAGTGGGAGGAAATTTTGTGAAAAACTAAATAAAACTCAGATTTTTGTTTGTAATGACATGCTAATCATTGTGTCTTAAAGTAAAACTCAAAGCATTTGATAATAGGCATGATTCATCGCAAGAGATCACAGGCCCACATGTGTGGACAATAAACCTCTTCATTCAGTCCCAGCCCTCTGAAAGTACATGCACATTTTATAAGTCTTGTCTTTGCTGCTAATTAATTGGAGTAGCAATTACATACATGCAGATGTTCAGCCAGATGCCAGTGAACTCTGCTCTGAAGTCATGTTGGCAAATTAAACCTGACAAACATGAGGCATGTAATCAAGAGTTTGTCTAATAACAAGAACTGCATCTGGTCTCAGACACACCTGGGATGCAAACATTTCCAAGATTTAGTGAAGTACAAATATTATGAGACAATACTTTATATGTTTGATCATGGAGCATCCAAATAGCTGCTTGAGAGACATACCACTGGAAATGCTTATCTCATTTCTTGACAGAACCTTTGTTCCACACCACCTTCAGTTGTTTTCTGTACGTTGGTATCCATGTATAGACTCATAATGTTCAGAAAGAAAGATTCAATTTTGTTAGATGGAGTAGGCAGAAAGACATTTGTGTTTTTGTTTTGTATGTGTCTTTTGTTTTTCATGACAGTAGCACACCATTCAGTCCAATAAATACCAATAGTATTAGCAGTACATACTTAAACGTATTAAATGTAAAGGTATTTAAAGGTATTTATGCATGAAAATGGATCTTGGCAGTATTATGTTACAAGTGTTAGTGATACATTAAGCACCACTTGTTCTTAAAGGCAGTGTAGGTGAACTGGCTATAATATATATGTTCTAAAGCTAATCATCCTGAAATAATGCATTCTGTTTTATCATTGGTTTTGTGTATTATTATTATACTATGTGGTGTATGTACACAGGGACTAAAAAATGCATGGACTTAAGATATTATGGCGTGTTCTGATAAACCTGCTGCTGATGCTAATTCTCCATTTAGATGTGAGATCAGAATACAACAGATGTTGTACTTGTACACATATTATATTCTTATATTGTTATATCGAGTCGTTTACCCTGCAATTTATTGTCAATTATACATTTTCACAGTTAGACATAACAAAGAAAACCCTCATAATGCAGACAAATATTTACTTTCAAATGTGTTTCTTACTTTATCATCTGATGCACACAGGCATTGAGAACTCTTGCACATCACTATTTATATGTAGTAATAAAAGTTCTTACGTTTTTAAAAAACTTCTGGCGATAGTTTCCCTGCTCGTTTTCTCCAGCGAAAACGGCACAACACCAAAGCGAGTCAAACTGTGATGTGCTGCAATGCAGATGGATTTTTCATTGCCCTGCTTGAAGGAGGGCAAAGCGGTAACATTGCCTCCCTTCTCGCCAGGGTCTCTCTTGTCTCGGCAGCCTCCAGTCAAAACGCATGATCATCATTCCTTCTCTCTTTATCACCACAATGTACCGCGTCCTCACCGCCTGACAATTTCATATACGCTGAAATTCATGACCTCATCACAATGCCGAAATTGATTTAGCATGCTGTGATTTCCTTTTCGCTTCTGAAGCCTATTCTGCTTTTTTTTATTTTTGATGGCAGTGGGAATATGATGTGCTGAATTTTTGCGCTCTTCAATTACATTTGATGTCATGAAGTCAGATTTGATGGTGCTCAAACTGCACAAAGCAGATGGTCCAGTATATGACAATAAACAAGGAAATACAGAAATTTTATACTACCTACAAAATTACTACAGATCTCTATTCCCACTTTAAGATGTCAAAATGAATGTATGTCATGTCTTTTCAAAGCTATAAAAGAACTCTGAGGCCCTTGTTCTTGCTATAAAGTCTCCAGTCTGTGAAATATTTACATTCATCGGGCAAGAGACAGAAGATTATGTACAAGATGATTTGTAAAAAAGGAATTGAATTAATATCTGGCTGGGTTAATAAAGTGTCTGGTGTTGTCAAAGATGACAGGTTGAGGCGATGTATTTGATAGGTAGCATTTATAAAATCCCATTGAAAGGCATCATTAATCTTCTCATCTGGATGCCATGGGACATAAAACGAAAGAGTGAGAAATTACTTGTCATCTTCACAGCAGTGCACTGGAACATTTTAAATGGGGATGTAATTGTTTTCCTGATTAGTTCAGCGTGGGCATTTGTCTATTTATTTACATCTTCTGTTAACAAGGACAGTGTTTGTTGTGACCTACTTCCCCCACCCATACCCAATTGCAGATGAAAAATCCCTTTGAGCTCTGGGAGCAGCCTCAGAACTGCTTCTTCTGGAGAAAGGAACATTACAATAGTTGAAGTAGACTGTTCAAAGTTACCAGCAAAGTGAAGGGATTCTTTTCCTTATGAACAAATAGATGAGCACATGGGAAGTAACTAAACCCCTCTTTACGGATCCTGCTGTGACACTAATGATAATGTATAGTGACTGAATTGAGCAGACAGGATTAGTGTTTTCCCAGAGAGCTATATATTTTGGATTGATGTTATGTGCATAAAATGGGCCATTATTGGGCTATCTCCCTGGTGTAGGAACTGAACGAGATGAACCATAGTAAAATACATTCAATTTAAACAGATAAATAAGGAGTTTGAGAAAAGAAAAAATGTAGACTGAAGGGTGTTTATCCAAACTATATCCAGTCAACTTTAAATCTTCTTCTGCTTGTTCCCTTTTGAACTAAAAAGGCAGCTTAATGCGTTTGTAATTAACTTTGGTGTGTTCATGCAGTTTTAAAGGAGGATGTGGAAACGGCATCACACGATTGCTGCAGATTTTTTAGCTGCATCCATGATGAAAATATCGCTTTCCACTTTATTCCAAAGGTGCTCTATTGGATTAAGATCTGGGGCCTGTTGAGACCATTTGAGTACACTGGGAAATGATAAATGGACTGGTTCTTTCTACTTTACCTGAGCACTCAAAGAGCTTTACAGAACATGCCTCATTCACCCATTCACACCCATTCATACAAAACACTTTTTTTCTATGCCTAAGTGCTTTCTATCTTATATTCACACTCCGATAGATGCATTGGAGAGAGACTTGAGGTTAGTACCTTGCCCAAGGATATTTGGCATGCAGACTGGAGAAGCCAGGGATGGAACCACCAAAGTACAATGGTGGTCAGGAGAGATGTACAACAGTAAGTTTCTACAACCATCTGTAAAATACAGTGGATACAGTGGATACAGTGGATGTGCTGTAATAGTTTGGAGCCGCATAAATTTCAGCAAACTGATTTTGATCCACCATGCAATATCATCTGGAAAGTATCTAATTGACAGTGGCTTCATTTCACAGCAAACCCCAATACACTTTCAATGCAGTAAAAGCATAGCTGGATAGAAAAGGACACCGTAGAACACTCTCAGTCATGGATTTGCCTCGCCATACCCCAGACTAAGACATTAGTGGAGCAGTGTAGGATCATGTAGACAGAGATCAATACAAAGGTCAGCCAACATCCAAAGAAGAGCTTATTCTTTTTCATCTGCTGGCTGCTGCCTTTAGGGGTCACCACAGCAGATCATCTGCCTTCGTCTCTCACTATCCTGTCACACCAACCCTCTGCATAGCTTCCTTCACTACATCCATGTACCTTATCCAAGTTCTTGTTTCCTCCTTCCTAGGAGCTCTATCTTCAATACCCTTTAAACACATCTGCACATTTTCAAATCATCGAAACCTTGCCTCTCTAACTTTATCTCCAAACCGCTCAACCTGAGCTGTCCCTCTGACATACTAATTTCTAATTTTGTCCATTCTGACCACTCCCACTGAAAATCTTCACACTTTCAACTCTACCACATCCATGTTGGCCTGTTCCTTTCTGCCCACTTCCACTGTCTCCAAACCAGACATTATAGCAAGTCCCACTACCATCTTGTAAACCTTCCTTTTCACTCTTGCTGTTATCCTTCTTTCACAAATCAACCATGACACTCATCCTAACCCACTACTATCTCAGCGAACTACTATTTCCATAGCTTCATGGCATAGCTCATCAGTTTTATCCTCCTGTAGCTACTACAGTTCTGCATATCACCCTTGTTCCTGAAAACTGTTGTTTGTATAATCCTTCTCGATTTCTCAGGCATCCTTTCACTCTATACAGTATTCACTCTCTATTCAAATGGACTTATTCTTATATAGTGCTTTTCTACTCTCCCGGAGTACTCAAAGCGCTCCATACAACACGGTACATTCACCCATTCACACAAGCACTTTCTTCTATGCTTTTAAGTGCCTACCAACTACCTACCATTTACACACATTCATACTCCGAAGGATGCATTGGAATATCTTGCCCAAGGATATTTGGCATGCAGACTGGGAGGAGCCAGGGAATCGAACCGTCCGATCAGTAGATGACCCAAGGTCACCTTACAAAAAAAAATAGACCATCCCTTGCTCAAAAGGTCCACTGCCCTCTCTCCTAGAGACCCATACCTAGCCTTTCCTAGGCTTGCCTAAATCTGAAGTTGGTCATACTAAATATTGACTTTAAAATGTATTAGAATTGCGCAAACTAACCAGTGTGTGAATGTGAGAGTGAATCAATAGTGGAATTGTAAAGTGCTTTGAGGGTCTCAAAAAGCGCTGTATAAATGCAGTTCATTATTATTATTATTATTAACCTCTGTTTTTATGCTAATATGCTAAAATATGCTCAATTTCCATTCATATTTACTCATATTTCAGTTACTCATTGAAATAAATAAGTAAGGTAAGATAGGCTTTATAGCTTTTAGCAGAACCGTCTTTTCAGGCATTTCCACATCTTTCAATTTTGATTGAAAACTTTGCAAGTTTAGATGGTAAAACGTATGAATTTCTTATGATTTTAGGAAATGGGACAACAAAAGCTGAATTACCTTCATTTGTAGTAGGTTAGCAACTTTAACTAGTCCATCTGAACATATTTGTGTTTGTTTTTTCTTTCTTTCTTTTTTTTAAGATTGACGTTTTCAAACAGTCCAATTCTGATCTGAGCTGTAATCCTGATGAAATACTGTTTTAGCTTTACAAATAAGTATTGCTCTATGAGTCTGTATAGCCTTGTATACTGTAGGCACTGGGAACAAATGAGATGAAAAACATTAAGTGAGAGGGAAAGTTCATCCATCCACTAAAAACTGCAGATTTCATCCATAATTCACTGTATGCTTTTATTTATTGTTACTATTCAAACTTCTAAAATAATGTAGAGGATATTTTTATTGGCCTTAATGGTGACAAATAAATAATACAATTTTGAGAAATCTGGAATAAATAAAATTGTAATAGCCCCCCTGAGCTTGAGCAACAACCCACACTCAAAACCCACTCTTTCAAACACAACTCAATATCACTGCTTTTTTAGAATGAAACTAAAATAGTTAGATCGAAAACTGAACATTTCACAGAACATAGAGAGGTGCAACAACTGACTTACTGTATATTTACTTTACATTTACTTTCTAAACCTACAATTAAAATACCTGCACTAATTTTAAAGGCTCACAAATAACTCCTGAATGAGCAGATGTTTGCATTTTAAGAGCAGCTGTCATGGGTGGTGCAGGCAACCCATAACATGCATACTTGTTGTAATTGAGAGGTAGTTCTGCTTGTCAAGTAAAAAAGTACATCTGTTTTTGCATACTGCTGCTGCAACTGGCAGGATTTGTTGATAAGGATTGTAGAACTTCCTGGCAACCTGGAAATAATTTGAACTTTGTCACGGGGCCCCAAGCTGTACAGCGCTATCAGGCAGGTTAACCATCATTCCTCATGCGATATTTGAATGTTTCTGTCATGGCTCTGCCCAGGATCCAACTGTGGCAGTACAAAGAAAAGACAAAGTTTTATTGTTATTATTATTATTATATTTATTTTACTACAGATATGTTATGTCCTCTTACATGTGGGATAATATAAAATAATCATAATCCTTATCTTTATTTACTGTTATTGCTGATATGGTACACCTGAATGTTACTAACATAATTATTACATCACAAATTTATCATACTTTTTAAAAAAAAGGAAAGGCGAAAAACTCCTGTGGGGCATACTTTGCAAAAAACAACCTGAATGAAATTTACAAATGTTTTTCTCATGCAGCCTCAAGCAATGTGTGCCTGTGAGGTGTTGGTCTCAGACACACACACACACGTTCATTCATGATGCAACTAGATCTAAAGCTGAACCTGATCACTCCAGTCTCCTGGGAATCTGCTGATGTGCCAAAAAGTCTCAAGTTCACAAGCAACAAAAACCCAAGGATGCAAGCCACCTGCTGCTGCTCAAACAAAACAACAGCCAGCCGCTACAGGTCACACAGATACTTCTTCGAAGCACTGTTGACCAGCCAACCCAACATTAGCATTGATCGAGACAATGCCAGCCCCACAAGTCTTTAATAATTGATGATGAGTCATCACAAAGTTGTTATTAAATGACTATTGCTCACTGCTCTTTTCAGCGGTAACCAGCTGTGTTGTAGGAGAAAGTCAGCTGAAACCTGGCTTTTTTTAATACAACAATTTGCTGCTTCACTGCACAGATTATGATTACTGTAAGTCTAATATACATAATATAGGGAAGCATGATAAGATTTAAGATGTCAGATTTAATATACTGGGGAAAATATTTCAAGAGGAAATGCGACATGTCGTAACAATATTTTTATGTTTAAAAACAGAGCTGAAAAATGCTGTTTTTCTCAGCAACATAGTAGGGCATTATTTTGGATCATCTGAAATTCACTGACCATCCCCCATATTAGATACTCCTCTCTGCTGCTGTCGCAACATCTTTATATAATAGGTGCTATTTCATACTGCTGCAATGAGGAATATGATCCTAAATATCAATGCCTCATTCACTGCACACAGATGCTCAGAGCACAGCTTGAGGAAGGTACACAGACTTAGAATCAGCTTAGAAATTGCTTTTCATCAAGAGGAAGAAAAACTTAAGAAAAAATCTGACGTGACAGATGGTATGTGTGAATGAGTAGGAACAGGATACTGCATCATAAGATAGCATGTCTTTTCATACCTGTATAAGCCCATAATTCCTATGATTGAACCAACTCTCGACATGAAAATGGCTGCTCAAAGAAAACCCCATACAAAGAGCTACATGGAGAGGGGTGGGGCACAAACAACAGACACAAGTTAATTTATAGGTAGCTTTTGTTCAACAGCAACCGCAAAAACATTATACCTCAGCAAGTCTACTTTATTAGTTGGCATGGATACCTTGCCTTGTTTTGCTAAGAAAAACAAACAAAAGAAAAAAAACACTCAACGGCACGTCGCATCTGTTCTGCTAACGTTTTTTTCAGTCAACACAGACGTGATTGTTTTTGTGGCTCTAGCTGGAAGTTTGACACAACACCAGATCAAATTGAATCATTTAATTTGAGATCTGTACCATGCTAAATTAAATCTTTACTCTCCTGCTCATCACTGGACTTGAATGACACAAAAAATTTAATTTTTTGAGTATATTTACCGACATTTGTTTTGATAATGTGCAAATATGTTAGCTTGAATTTCAAATAATGCAATAGTTCCATTCAGGACAGCTTTCTTTGCAAAACGGAGTTCTATCTTGCTGCACAAATGGATGCACACACAAGCCGGCACCCCGCTGTGTGTATTAGAACTGGTACAGTATATTTATGGCTGGCACTGTGTCAGTTTTACATAGAAGTGAATGAGAGAAGGAAGTTGCACCTGCCCCTTTGTTCTCCTCCCCGAGGGGGATCTTTGTGTTGCTGTGTGCACTCTGGAATACAGTGACAAATATCAGTCTATAATCCACAGAGACACTGACAAAGAATGAGTTTGTTCCTTCTCTTCTATTCACTGTTACAGTTACATCTATGTTAAATGAGTGGAATTAAGCTGCAGGCTGAGCTATCTAGAAGTATTTTAACAGAATAATCTCAACTACTGCTTTCCTTTTTCCTTTTTTTCTTCTTTTTAAAATCCACTCACTTTTGCGCACACACACACACACACACACACACACACACACACACACACACGCGCGCGCACACATGGAAATACAAAAGAAATAAATTAGGCATTCTGCCAGGCCATTACCATTTTTAAAAAGCCATCTACTGATTTAAGGGGGCAAATCCTGAAAAAGAAATCTATTAAAGCAAATTTGTTACAGTATAATGGAGAAAGAGGACATGTTGTTAAAACGCAAAGAGCATCTATATCACCTCGCCTAAAATAAAGAGAAGAAAAATACACTCCTTCCATTTGCTTCAGCTGTTTCTGCCCCATCCTGAGAGATTGGAGCTGCAGAATAAAGAAGGCATCTGTACTCTTCCAGGTCAGTCTTGCCCTGTTTGGGAAGGTTGGAATTTGAGATCCAAGGATAAACATCAGCTCCCCAGAGAGGACGGTTACTCACGTTTAAATACTGCACAGGGAAAATGAATCTCTCCACAAGCAAAACAACCATAAAGAACACTTTCATAGGCTCTTTTGGGAAAGTTAATTCTCAACCTGCACCTTTAGGCAGCACAGAAACTTTGTTTGACTCATCCTTAGCTGCTTCTTTAACTCACTTGAATAACAACCATTGTGCAGAAAATGAAGAGAAATGACAATGTAAATAAAAACAGAAAGTGTCCCATTTTTCTATGAAAACGGCGCTCTGCGTTTGCTAACAGAAATCACTGGAGCTAAACTTGAATAAGCCATTTCTTTTCAAATGTTTAAAATGTAATTCTGATATGCAGCATTTTCTAACCCTGCACATTTTCTATTCATTTTGATCACCCATCTCTTTATCCTGGGGAGAGAATAATGTCTCCATGGGCAGAACCAAGAGTAAACAGCTGTGCCTTTGTATTATGAGTGGTTACAGGTAATCAACAATGCATCCACTTACCCAAGACTCTTCACAGAGGGGATTGTTTTCAGCTGCACTCAATGATTGAAAGCATTAGTGATGAATGGCAAACTGCTTAGATGGTTCACAGTCTTTCACTATGACCATGACCACCATGTGATCACTGAGGAAAAAAACATTTTGGTGTTTACTTATCTCTCACATTCAAGTATTGCAGTTTTGAAATTGCAGATGCACAAGAAGATGCCGTTTGTATTATAATTTGCAGAAGCACTATCTGTGAATGTAGTCACAGGCAATGCAAACAGAACAAGCATTTGTTTTTTGCGAGCTCCAGGTGCATGCATCGTATCTGGCGAATAGAGAGTGTTTTAGGCTCTTGATAAGAGACAAGAATGGTGACATGTGGCTGTGCAGATGCTGAGAAATCCAACATGTAGATCGCAGGTAAAATATGGTGAGTTACAAAAGAAACACATTCATTTTCTAGATCATTTTCGTTAAGATACACAGTATCTCCGTCTTTATCTATCCTCCCCTCAATACACAGTCACACCTGTTTTCAAAGTAAATGTTATCAGATCAGAGCCCATCCAACCAAATCAAACAGACAAAGCTCAGCTGCTGTAACCTGGTAACATTTCTTGCGCAAAATAGTTTAATCTATTCAAGTAAATCATACATTGAACAGGGTGAGAATAAGTTGCCTTGTTGTGGCTTGAGGGCATTACTTCAAAGTTTAATCTCCAGTAAATGATCTGGTTGTGTGCCTTTCAGGAGAAAATGAATGCATGTGGAGAAAATCAAACATTTTATACATCACCAAATGTTGTTTTTCTGTGGAACATATTTTACTCCTAATGAGCAATTTGGCATGGAGATCATATTTTATTGTTTCTGTAAGCCTGCTGAGATGCAGTTACTGCAATACTGCTCTGCAGTGAACCAGGTCGACCAGAAGTGTGGCAAAAAATGAGAAATAATGAGTTTTAAGCTTATCGCACATCGAATCATTAAACAAAAAAAAACAAAACTGTTTTATAACTTTGAATGTTGAAATTGTCACATTAATAAAGAAATAGGTTAAGCTCTAGTTATAGAGCTGATTATCAGTTCCCAGACTTTTTATGGGTCCAGATGGTGTGGTGTTACAAAAATAATGAATGAATTACTTGCAAGCATATGTCCAAATGCTTGAAGTAAGAAGCAATTTTAAATCTACTTCTTAGCCTTCATGTGGGATTCATCATCAGGAAAAACAAAAGTGTTTTTATAGTGATGATAAACATTTCGTGTTCTCATCTCTTGTTCAGTTAATGCTGTATAGAACAAAGTTACATTTTCTTTAATGCTCACTGAAAGTTCTGTCCTTATTTTTTGGCTACATCATGTTCTCTATTTTTTTCCCCTAAATTTTAGTTCAGCTTCTGTAATTGTTTTGCACTTATGTGCACAGACAAGCAGTAGAAAAAACATGGCTCTGAGTCACCACTGTTTCATTGTCTCGAGGGTATACAGCTAGCTCATTGTGGCAACCTCTTTTTGTTTGGCTTCACTAACAACTGCCATCAAGATGGCAAAGAAAAAAGATTCTGGCAGATAAACATCTCTTGCACCATATGCAAAGAAGAGAAGAGACTATGTTTCGTGTGCCAGCAAAATAAGTGAAAAAATTGACAGAACAAAATCTTTTAAAATAGCTTATTTTTTTCTTTACTTATATGTTTTTGACTAACTGCTGTCTAATAGAAGCAGAAATGTCAGGAGTCAAAAAGTACAGTGTAATGGTAAGCGAGTAAGTGGCTGAAGCTGCATTGGTCGAGTATTTATTATCAAGAACCATCTGAGGGTTTTCCAAGTAGTTTATATAAACTTGTTTTTCACACTATAAAGCACCTAATAAAATCTCTATTCTACTAATCTTGCAGCCATACTGAATCTTACAAAACCCCATCCTGTAGTACACAGAACCTAACAATGGCATATTACAACCATTTAGGCTTCTGGGATAAACTACTTAAACTTCAATGGACAAACACTGGCATATAGCTGGAGTTGCAATAATCAATCCAATATTCATTGTCCTTTTAGCTCAGCTTCACCCCCACCTCCTCCACCACAAAAAGGAAAACATCTGCCACTTTAACTTCTAAACGGTCCTCAAGCTAGTTACTAACTGTGTCTGTCTGTGGTACTGTTAATAAAGGGTTTTTTTCACAAACAGCTTTCAGCATCTGCTGGAAGAAGTGCCACTGATGGGAACAGCAAGCGTGAACCAAAACTGTAAAGCTACAAGTTAGTAAACCAAAACAAGACTGAAGACACTATTTGCACCGTGAAGAGCTTACAAAAACTGCAACATTAGATTTTAAATGAATTTGCAGTTTATACTTATCATAGAGCCTTACCAGGCACCTGTGACACTTTTATTTTCATTGTGTTTTTATTTGTTCTGTATTCTAGACAATATCTATCTATCTATCTATCTATCTATCTATCTATCTATCTATCTATCTATCTATCTATCTATCTATCTGTCTGTTTCATGTAGGGGAAAAGAACAGAAAGCTGCGTTAGCTATGACAGAAATAACAACCTGGTTCAAAGTGAATCTCAAATACATTTATATATTTAAACATTTACAGACACACAGCCACTGAAATCACCATTCAGCTTCTGTAATTCAACAGATGTCACATCACCCCACCCCCTCTTATAACCATGTCTCTTAAATAGTTTGCGCGTCTGACCAGTCAACAGTGGACAGCCTGCAGCAGCATGTCCCAGAGCTTGCTACAGTTGTGTTATGTTATGCTGATTACAATCAGAGATGACAGCCTGAACAAGTACGAAGCAGATGGTGCCTAACATGGCATCAGTTACAGGTCTTACATGGAAACCTTTCTTCTTTACTTCGCCCTCTGCTCCATACTGGCTTGGATCATCAGTAGGATCTCATTGTTCACTGACGTTATTACTTACCTGCACTTTTTTGTTTTTTGCTTAGTGGTGCACTGGAAAATGGATCTTAACCAGTGATAAAATATATTCTATTCTATCTATTCTCTCATAATGTTTGTAAAACGAATCAAATATTGTGTTTGTATCTGTAAAATCAACACATTTGAGAATTATGTTAACAAGATCAAACTAAAAAAAGATTTGTTTGCTTTTGAGCTGTCAGTCATATTCTCAGAACCATGGATTACTGTTTCACAGAAAGACTCCTTGTGACAAATATTGGGTCCATTATGTTGGGTCTTGGAGTTTGCTTTTGAAAGCAGGGAGACAAAACAGGGGGGAAACCTGTTTATCAAACTAAAACAAGCTGCTCGATCACAAGCAGCTGCCAAAACGTTGTTGAAAATGCCCCAAGTGTGCAGCTGCAGCCTTGAGCTTGGACTGTTCCTCTTCAGGCTACGAAGTAATCTGATTCCCTGTCAACATAAACACAGAAACATATTTTAAAGGCTAAATAAAATTTTCACCTCGTCCACTGTTATCAGTAATGCTACATATTATTACTATAGCTCCCGGATCTAGATGAAAAAAGACTTTTAAGATCTTTAAGTCCTGTAAGATGCTTCATGCTAGGTGGCATGCTAATGTCTTGTTTGTTTTGTAGACAAAGTAGCGTATTTGCAAAAAAAAAACATTAGTTCTTCCTGTCACACCTGACAGCTATGATAAGGTTTATCCATGCCACAACCTTAAGGCTGTGCTCAACAACTGGTTATGGAGCCTCACGGTTAGCTAAAGGTGACCATAACTGGACAAGATGATGGTGTGTGTTATGAGCTAAAACTAATCATTTTGGTTAGCAGGCTGAATTCATGATCTTCATGAGTGATGCAAATGGTGACTAACATATCTGTTAATTAATATTAATAAATAGGAAAGTAACATAATCATTTTACCAAAAGTGAAGTCTAACCTTCTTGGATGGGTTTTCTTTCTACTTTGTACAATATCATCTTCTTTGTGTTGTAGTTACTTACATTCTGTGAACAGAGCAATATGCATAAATCAACAGCAGGTCAACAGGTCTGTTTATTGCAACAAATTGATAGATACCATGAGTCAGAAGTGTTATCCCATGTCAATGAGATCTTTGGGACTCTTTGATGTATCACTCTTCATTTTGTAGATTTCCTTCTTTTGTAAAGGTTGTCACACTGTCTACATCAGCATGTTGAAAGTGCAACAAAGAAAAGAAGAAAATTATTATTATTACTTTTATAACTTTTAATTTATTCTACATTACACTGGCAAGAAACCGACAGAAACTGATCCAGTGTGATCATGTTCACAGGATAAGTGGGATTTCCTTAAAAAGCTATTTTCTCTAGTTTCTATGTAGCCAGAGGTTGGTTGTGACATCATATTTACAGTGCAGACATGGGAGCGGTATCAATCTGCAAACCAAACTTCTAATGCAAATGAGATTATTTCCTAGAATTTTGACCTATCCCCTGTGTTCCA